>NC_061119.1:169604456-169627370 GCF_002878395.1 Capsicum annuum
CACCATGTGTTTCTACAAGAATTCATTATCTCATCTCATCAACACATGACACACACAGTCTACCCTGGCAACGCAACACGCTATCTCCCCCTTAAGAAAAAACCTCTACTTTATAATCTCTGATTGACTTCTTCAACTTCACCAGATTAGGATCCCTATCCTAGTTTTCTTTCACTTCGGCAACCAAAGAAGATTCCAAACTATTCTGAACCCAGACGCTACCCTCAGATGAATCAACCAAACAAACGCCTAACTTGGCAAGCTGATGAAATTCCTGAACTAAGTTTTTCTTATCATCCTCGACATGAGCAACACTACCCATACACAATCTACTTAAGGCATATGCCACTATATTGGCCTTACCCGAATGATACAAAACACTCATATCATAATCTTTCAACAATTCTAACCATCTCTTCTGGCGCAAATTTAGATCCTTCTGTGAAAGTACACACTGCAAGCTTTTGTGATCTGTGAACACATTAACGTGTATCCTATACAAATAATGCCTCTATATCTTCAAGGCAAAAACAACAGTTGCTAACTCAAGATCATGGGTATGGTAATTCTTTTCATGGGGCTTAAGCTGTCTAGAGGCATAGGCCACAACCTTACCCTTCTGCATCAAAACATACCCCAAACCAACTCTGGAAGCATCACAGTACATAATAAATCCATCTGAACCATCTGGCAATGTCAAAATTGGGGTTGTGATGAGTCGAGTCTTTAACTCCTGAAAACTCTTTTAACAGGAATCTGACCACTGAAACTTAACCTTCTTTTGAGTCAATCTCGATATAAAGGACACAATAGATGAAAATCCTTTAACAAAATATTAGTAATAGCCAACCAAACCCAAGAAATACATAATATCTAATGGAGAGATGGGCCTAGGCCAGTTTCTCACCACCTTGGTCTTTTGAGGATCGACTCTAATGCCATCACCAAAAATAATATGGCCAAGGAAAGATACTGATCTTAGCCAAAATTCATACTTACTGAATTTAGCGAACAACTGATGGGCTCTAAGAGTCTGCAATACTACTTTGAGGTGGTATGCATGATCATTTTCATTACGGGAGTAGACAAGAATGTCACCAATGAAGACTATGATGAACATGTTCAAGTACTATTTGAACACTCTGTTCATCAAGTCCATGAAGGCTGATAGGGCATTCATGAGATCAAAGGACATGACTAGAAACTCAAAGTGACCATACCGAGTTCTGAAAGCTATTTTTGGACTGTCACATTCTCTGACTCTGAGCTGATGATAGCCGGATCTGAGATCTATCTTAGAAAAGTAACTGATACCCTGAAGTTGGTCAAAAAAGTCATCAATTCTAGGAAGTGGATATTTGTTTTTGATTGTGACTCTGTCTAACTGATGGTAGTCAATACATATTCAAAGAGAACTGTCTTTCTTACACACGAACAGAATTAGTGTGCCCCATGGAGAGATGCTGGGCCTGATGAATCCCTTATCTAGGAGGTTTTTCAACTGTTCTCTCAACTCTTTGAGCTCGGTTGGAGCCATTCTATATGGCGGAATAAAGATAGGCTGAGTATCTGAAAGAACATATTTAGAAATTCCCTTACTACTAAAATTGACTCAAGGTTAGGAGTCTCATAATTAGAGTCTTTGACTTGGACAAGTTGATAAATACACCCTTGGGTATCATCTTTCTCGCTCTAAGGTACAAAACAAGTTGACCGCTAAGAGCTGTAGTACTACCCTTCCATTCAAGGACTGGTTCATTTTGAAATTGAAAATAAACTACTCTATTTCTACAATTAACTGAAGTACAACATGAGTGGAGCCAATCCATGCCGAGAATGACGTCAAAATCAGTCATCTGTAACTCCACAAGGTCAACTGAAGTAACTTTCTAAGATATTATGATCGGACAGTTCCTGTATAACTTTCTGGCTATAATAGAGACACCTACTAGGTAGATACTGAAAAAGACTTTGCTAAGATTTTAGGACTGACTCCAAAGTTGACAGCTATATAAGGGTTCCAAAAGAAAGAGAAGCTCCAAGGTCTAATGAAGCATAACATGCAAATAAAAAACCTGTAACATACCAGTAACCATATCAGAAGAATTTTCTTGATCCTTTTGGGACTGAAGAACATAGAATTTGTTTAGACGTTGACCACTAGTAGCACTGGAAATAGCACCCTGCTGAGTCGGGCGGTCGACTGAAACTGGGGGACGACTGGACTGACCCTGCTGACCACTCTTTGGACAATACCTAACTCAGTGGCCTGGCTTGCCACACCTAAAACATACATCACTATCAACTCTACAAATACCCTGATGGTTTCTACCATATTTTTGGCAAAGAGAATTCGTACGAAAACTGTTAACACAGCCTTGGGACTTAGAGCCTGGCGCCCTATCCCAATTTTTATTTCTGAATTTAGGCACTGGGGCACTAGCTAAAGATGGAGATGGGACTGAAGATTTCTGATAGAACTGAGAATGGTTAACGTCTTCTGACCTTGGCTGATTGAAATTAAAGCTACCCGTTCTAGCCCTTTATTCTCCTTCTCTCTCTCCTTAGTCTTCTACTCCTCAATCTATTGAGCATGAACCATAAGCCTAGAAAAGTCTATCTTCTTAATAAATATTGCAGTCCTACACTCCTTGACCATATTGTTAGATACACCAGACATGAACTTACTCATCTTAGACCTGCTATCAGTTACCACATGAGGAGCATACCTAGCTAACTAAGTAAACTTGAGAGAATACTCTTTCACACTCATGTTGCCCTGCCTCAAGTTAATAAACGCTAACACCCTGGCTTCTCTCAACTCCAACATAAAGAACTGACCTAAGAAGGTAGTAGGAAACTCTTTCTATTCTATAGGCCTTGCATCTGCGCCTCTATCTACCTTCTACTGCTTAAATCATGTATAAGCCACATCCTGTAATTGGTAAGCAGCCAATTTAGCACTCTCACTAGAATTCACCTTCATAATATTTGATACCTTCTGGACTATGTCTGAGAATTCCTGCAGATCTTCTTTATATTTGGATACTGAAAATAGAGGAGGATTCATTCGGGTAAAGTCCTGAATCCTAGCTGCGGCAGTATTGGCCACTGGGATGGCCGGAATAGTTGGCTGAGCATTCTCAGCCAATACAAAGTAAGCTAGAGTAGTGAATCTAGCTCTGAACTCTGTACGAGAAACATCCTCATTCTGGGGATCATCCTAAATGGGCGGAGGTGCTAGCTGGTTCACATTTCTTCTTCAGTTTGTCTTTTTGGGAGGCATGTTCTATAAACGAAAGGAAGAATAGATTAGACAAAGAGTTTAACATGAGCATCCTGCTCAGTTGTATGACATAAACACTGAAATAAGGGAAACTTTTCTTAAATGCCTTATAGCCTCTTGTCCATAAATGTGGCATGCTTTACACCCATGCACAAGACTCTACTTGACGTGGCTTTCAGACTTTCAAGGACACTTTAAAACCTTAGGCTTTGATGCCAAACTTTTTAATGCCCCAAGAGTACACCCTGGGTGCCACACGGTGCTTATAGTCCCAAGAGACCACAACCAAACCCATGAGCTGGTACCTACTGTGAGCACTGAATAATATAATAACATATACAGAAGAACAACTGATAAGCCATAAGGTTTTAAATAAGTGAACAATATTGGATCATGGATCTAGAAACAACTATTTGAAACTAATAAAATAATAACAAACCAGTCTAAAAAGCCTCTACTGACTGAATAAGAGTTAATGGGACAAGCCCCAAATAACTCTATCTAACTACTGAACTGAAAGTATGAAAATAAATATATTCTATCCTCAAAATACGAGAACTCACCACTGCTACAGCTGATAATCTAGAAGGTCTATGCGCGGTCTAGAACTGGGCATCCAAACCTATAATATGATACATCATGGTGCAAGAAAAGAGTATGCGATCAGTACTTTGAATGTACTAGTATACTAAATGAGGTAGGCTGATATGCATGGTTTCATGTAAAGAAGTAATAACTGACTGAATGACTAACATGAAGTACTGAATAGAATGCATGAAATTTGTAAATACATAGAATACATGACTAAACATAAAACATATTTTGAATATAATCTGTAAACTAAAATGCTGAAATCTGATAAATGAATGACTGATATCTGTATGTTATGGTCAATACAAGCCTGAACTGAAGTTTACTGAATACTGAATTGAGACTATGGGAGCTATCATCTAACTGACATGCCCTAATAAGCAAATTTGAGGTCCAACCTGTGACCCAATTAGAAGGGTGTCAATACCATGCCATGGGTACTAACACTGGATGTGTGGATCCACTGATGTACTGTCCCAAAAGACTAAGGGTGTCAAGCCTAAACTAAAGCACACATGTAAGTGTACGTGATCTATCAAGTAGTATAATGGCCTTCAACAAAGCCGAATATCGATCCCACAGGGACTTGTGTTAAACAACAACCCAATTCTAGTTTAACAAATTGAGAAAAGGTAAAGTAGAAGGTTTTAGAATTGTAAACTAAAAAAAAACTAAACTAATGCAGAAAAGTAATGACTTAGGATAATCAATGGGTAGAACCCAGGTTTAAGGCTTACGAACAATCATACTATGTTATTGAAATTCATTCGTTAAATCGCTTAACTTGTTGTTGATTTGTAGGGTTAATTGCATGATCATGGTTTCCCAATATCTAATCGTTACCTAATTTGGACATTACAACTACTTCGTTGAGTGGGGATGCAATAATCCAACTAGGTGATTTAAAACTATCATCCTACGTGTAAATCAAATAAGGCTTCTAGGTATATCCCTATCCAAGATGCTAATTCAAATTCCTTATTTTTTATAAAGGAATAAGAACCTGGTTCTATATACCCCATATTTTATCTTCCTATTCTCCCGTCCGAGATCACAAGGTCGACAATGAATATATTCTAAGGGCCATGAATCCTTAAAATAGTTATAACAAGGGTAAATAAACAACCATAATGATAAGAAATTCAACAAAATTAATTCAAAAAAAAAAAAATAATGATCTTGGCCTCAACCCCGAAAAAGGAGTTTTATCCTTTAATGAAAATATTCATCATCCAATCCCTTGGATTGATGAAATAAACTATGAAAGAAACTAAAGTTAAGAAAATAAAACCCTAAAAAATGTGTAGAGCAGCCTCCAATTGTCCAAAGATGTCCAAAAGTATGTAAGAAGGTGATATAACATGTATTTCTAGTTTAAAAGCAAGCCAAGTCCTTGTTGGAGTTGGAAACATTTAGTTATTAAGCCCGGGAGTGGAGAGGGAGCCGTCTGGCTATAGCTCCGCTCCAGACAAGGCTGTGCCCTAGGTTGAGCGCCTCTCCAGGCGAGGCGTCGCCTCCATATTTCCTTGGTTCAATATTTTGGTGCCTTCTGAACCGTTTGGAGTAATTCACGCACCAAAAATCCTTCCCACACGCCCTCACTCTTTTTGTACATTTCAGGTGTCCAAATTTGTGTCAAGTTGCGTATTGTGCTTTCGTGATCCATTCCAAGCCTTTTTGAGTTGTTTACACTTGATTTGAAGCTTTTATATCCTTCATATATCATCATAATCCATTCACCAAACATCCTATAGAATTAAACACAATAATTTAAAGCTCAAAACAGCACAACATCCAACACAACGAACTAGAAACATGAGCTAAGACTAGACTTCATTCACTTTGATCTTTAGCTCATTGTTTTTGCTCTTGTTTTGATCCAATTGACCCTTGAACATTCTAATAAAGTTGTTTAAAATATAAATACACAATTAAAAATTTAGGAACTCATTAAAAACATTAGAACTCAACATGAGATACTAGACAAACACCTAGCTCAAGCTAGTCACACTAGTTTTCTCGGTTGAACTCTAAATGATCAATTTGAATCAAAACTTGTTTGAAAACATCATTAAACATTGTAAACACATACATGGACACTTAGATGCACATTTTTCTCATTATAAACACATTAGTCACATGAATCATCCTCAAAACAAGGCTAAAAAGATTAGAATAGTGACACTAGAATGCATAAATACACCCAACATCAACGGGTGACCCCTGCGAGGTAGTCAAGCCTAAACTGATGGGTGACTCCTCATATCCTATGCTATCTACATAGTTCTGGAGTATAGGTACTGCTAATAATGACTCTGCCTATCTAACGAGGAAGCCGTCATCCTTGCACTCGCTCGGTGCTAAATCTTAATCCTAACTAAACTGACTCGTAATACTGAACTATTCTAAGTTTAACTGATTATGATGACTGACTGAACTGATAATGCTCATAACATATTTTGAAACTATTTTGAAGATACTTAGACTAAGTCAATAACTAAGTTTTTGGGTATTCATAACCCCCAGGACTCGATAGCAATAATAGCAAGTTAGTACTAAAACTTTGGGGACATAATATGAAAGCATTGTTCAAAATTCATTATTGTAAGCATTTCATCAAACACTTGCAATGCATGGTGTAAGCTAAGCATAAGAATAGTTTAAATCTTGTAGTAATAACATGATTTCAACATCAACATCACTAATTATGAATTAAATCAGTGAATAACATTTTAAAACTTGTGGGGTTGAATAACAACAACAATTTCATGTAAACATGGTGTAGAATTACAATTCATGGGAATTCATGGTTAAAATCACAATTAAAAATCATGAAAAATTTGAAAAGATCCTAACTTGAATTTAAAATTGGATATTTGGACTCCATGGGTGAAAGAAATCCATAGATGAACACTTAACATACCTAGGGTGATGAATTCATGAGAGTTAATGGTGAATTCTTGAGTTTTTATCTTGAACTTTGAAGGCTAGGGTTTTTGTTCTTGAAAGGAGATTAGTTGCTTGAAGAGGATTTGTGAGTAATGAGAAATATAATGCCTTTTAGGGTTTTAATTTTGTGTTCTGAATGAGTTTAGGGCCTTGATAAAAGACCAAACGTTCCCTGAAATTTAAATCACGGAACTGAAAATCCCAATTTTGCATGTCGGCACAATGCGGTGCTATCGTGTTACGCCTCTAGAAACAGATGATCCCCAACTGGAAGCTTGGCGCGATGCGGTGCCAATCGCGGTGCCCCACAGGAAAAGGACAATTGCAAAATGACCCCTTGGCGCGATGTGGTGGAAATCGCGATGACACACTGGAAAAGAATGAACGTGATTCTGGCTATCACCGTGACACGGTCTTATCGTGTTGGGCTACTATTTTAAACTAAAAGTGCCATAACTTCTCACCCGAGTATCAAATTTAAGAGAAATTGGTATCATTGAAAAAGTAATTCAATTTCCTATCATTTAGTCGGTCTTGAGCTGGAAAATTATGAGTAGAGCTAAAGATATTCTCGTCTGAAGTTGACTAAAGCAGCATTCTTCTCAAAAATTCAATCGGTAAAAGATGTTTTGATTCGTCTAATAGCTGGGAGTTATTTGAGGCCTTAATATACCTCAAACTCACTTATAAAACTACTAAAGAGATATAATGTACAATGCATGAGCTTGAAATATGGCACTAATATAGGCTTGGATTTTTTGGGGTATTACACTCAAGCATGATTATCAGGGATGGGGAACAAGAATGGATACTTGGATTTTATGTCCTCTCTAGCTTCCCACATAGCTCCTTCCTCCCAAATAATACATCTAATAAACCTTAAATATGACGACACTCTCCACTAAGCTTTTAACTATGAATACAACACTCCATCATTTCAACATCCTAACTCCCCTGCGAACAACAAGGCATGTGCATTTGTTGCATCTCCCACCCATTTTAAAGCCTAAATCAAAGTTAAAAGTGCTAGTGTAAGCCATGGTACCCTATATTTTACATCACTCCAATATAACTACCTAATCTCATCATAACAATCAAGTAACCTTAGGTCTAAATCAAGGAGTACTAACCACATAACATAATGGTTTGTGTATCTACCAATCACACATTTAAGCCTGCCTTTCTACCCTTGCTTTTCAGATCTCCCACCTAAAACTAGAAACTTCAATCATTGTCGTGATGGATTTCACCATATCTTTTTTTCTAAACTATTTAACATAACAAAGGTCCCTCTTATTCTCTCATCTTCATCTGCAACTTTATCCTGAGTAGTCACCCTAAAATTTCACAATAAAGAACATCTACTCCCTCATCCAAAATATTATTATGCTTCTATAGCCACTACCATCCTATCATAAGAAGGGCCACTAAGGAACAAGAGTACAAGCATCAAGAATGAGGGAGAGGGTATTTTTCAATTACAATTCCTATTTGTCGTACTACTCAAGGTGAGACTTACGAAATGGGACATGGTACAATAGGCACGAAGTACTTCATAGCAATACTAAGGTTATAAATAGAAGGTCATTCTACATAAACATACCATAGCATGAGTCCTTAAAATTGGGCGCCGGGAGAAACACCACTGCATATATCATGAGTAATATAACATAAAGTCGAGATTCATATTTAGGGGAAAAGGTAAGGATTTCCACTTGAAACCACTATTTCTTAGAACAAGGCATAAAGTGAGACATGAATGTATGGATCATGAATGTCATGACATAGAGCTTGAACACTTATAAGATCGGATTTCTGAGAATCATTATTGCCTTTGGTTTAGGGGCTGGAGTATAGACATGCGGCATGTAGAATGCGGGCCTTAGGCATAAGCACTATTAGAATTCATGCAGCACTAGTAGAGTGCCCTCTTAATCAAAATAGGAGGGAATTTCTAGAATAGGAATAAATTCACCCAACTCTCCCCTGAAGCCCACCGCTAGAAGAAAATTTAAGATTAGCCCTCAATCTCCATCTTATTACACCTATAAGCATAACACTCCACTTTAAGGGGTATCACTACGGATATGCACTATGGACACTTGGCTCTCTTATAGTTAAAACCTCTCTATCCAGATGCTACCTGGGGTTCAGTATACTTTTATAGAATCCACACCCTAATCCCTCCAATGACTTAGCCCCCAATCTATCAATTCAACTTGGACCTCCAGCTTATATATCATAACTTTTTGACTCCAGTATTTCCTAAGTCATCTACCTTATCTCTTCCACACATCTCGTCAGGCTAACCAATTTACTCCCAAAAATATTGCATCGCTTCCTTGAGCTAACATATGGCTTTCACCAAAATTAACATCTAAGGTTAAAACTTAGTGTCTATCATCCGTCATATACTACTAATAGAGTGTCTTGCGTAAAAGATATATTTGGTCCACCCCACAAGGAGTTCACCCTAAATTCCTTATTAAGCCGATAACCTATACATATATGTAGGAAACTATCCTTCTTACGCATAAAAAAATAGAAGAAACCCATGGAGAAGCACTAGGGCAGACAAGCCTTTATCAAGAAGTTCTTTCAGCTGCTTGTTATATTCTTTCAACTCAGTTGGAGCCATTTCGTAAAAAGGGGCACAGATAGGATGAGTGTTCGAAATGAAATCAATCCTAAAATTCAATTTTCCCATCGGGAAGAACACTAGGAAGATCATCATGGAACACCTTGGTAAAATTCACAAACCATAGGGATAGACTGTAAAGAAGGACCTTCAGATCTAGAATCCTTAGTATGCACTAGATTGTAGAGGCACCCTTTTGGAGATCAATTTTTGGGCTCTAAAATACAAAATGAACCATCCTTAGGTACTAGGAAACTACCTTTCCATTCAATCACCAACTTATTTGGGAAATGAAAACTGACCCTACGGGTCCAATAATCCAGAGATGCATAGCATGAATGAAAACAGTCCATCCCTAAAAATCATATCAAATTCTATCATGCCTAACTCTATTAGATCCACCAAGGTCTCCCTACCATGGACCGATATCACACAACCCATATAGACCCCTCTAGCCACATTAGAGTTACCCACCAGGGTGGAAATAAAAAAAGGATCCAGAATACACTCAGGATCAAAACTAAAATGAACAGCCACATAAGGGTCACATCAGAGAAAGTAGACCTTGGATCAAGAAAGCAATACATATCACGAGGAAAGAGTTATAACATACCAAGAACGATATCTGGTGCTGCCTCAGGCTCTGGCCAGGTATTAAGAGTATAAAGATAATTTTGGCTAGTGTCGGTATCACAAGTATCACCCCTTGGTACAAAAATCAAAGAGCTAGCAACTAGAATCTTGTTAGCTCTTAAGCAACACTGACCACAGGACAATGTCACTGCATATGACTGGATTGACCATACTTGAAGTATCAATTCTTTCCTTCACGGCAAAATCTATGATAACACTGGCTACAGAACTGATAAGGAGCATAGGGGGGACTAACTAGCTCCACTAGACTGATATTGGGCACCTTGTGCCCTAGGACCTGCACCTTTTTGAAAATAACAATCACCAGACGACTATGGCTAAGGGGATCTAGCCGATGGGTATAAACCAAAATTTCCCTTGCTTGCTGCCTTAGGCCACTGTCTCCCATGTCTACCGCTATTGTGATAACCCCTACCCTGCTCTGAATATCTAAAATTTTTATTCTGTCTCTTCTCTATCTTAGCCTAATTCCTTCTCCCACTAATAAAACCTAACTATTGTATGACAAAACTCCATATTGGAAACTTCACCCTGAGGTGTTCGAGGAGGACTAGGGGGAATCGATGGAACTCCACTAGGAAAATCAAAAGTAGCGACCCTAAACTGGGTCTATACCCTTGAGGCAGGACAAGTTTCATCTATATTATCCTCAAATAAGACAGAAGAGTTTCCACGAGCATCAGATCTTATGGGAGGCATAATTTGAAAGAAAACATATGGGAATTAGAGGAGATTTCATGACCTTAGACTCTATAGCTTTAAAGAATAGATCACAATAAAGGGAAAAAATCTTAAATGCCTCATAGACTCTTTCTTATAAGTGTGACATGATGCACACCCATAAAAGAGACTCTACCAGAAACGGCTTTGTAGGACACCCAATGACACTAAACTTAGGCTCTGATACCACTTTGTAATGAAGCCCACTGCTAGAAAAAAAGTTTAACATTAGACCTTAATCTTCATCTTATTACACCTATAAGCACAACACTCTGCTCTAAAGGGTATCACAATGGACATTCACTAGGGACACTTAGCTCTCTTATACTTAAAACCTCATCTATCCAGATACTACCTGGGGTTTATCATACTTTTATAGACTACACGCCCTAATCCCTCCAATACTTAGCCCCTAATCCATCAGTTCAACCTAGAACTCCGGCCTATATATCACAATTTTCCCACTCCAGTATTCCCTAAGTCATCTACCTTATCTCTTCTACATACCCTATCAAGCCTACACCAAGTTACCTCATATTAAATTTTTCGTGTCAAAATAACCATCACCATGATAAATAAAAATGATATAAGAGACGATCCCTAGTGTAACCCCATCAACATGGGAAATTTCCCGAGTTTCCCTCTATAGTTCTAACTTGAGTCTTGGCTCCATCGTACATATTTCGAATCGACCTAATGTACGTCACAGGTATACTCCTAACCTCCAAGAATCTCTATATAACCTTCCTAGGAACTTTATCGTAAGCCTGTTCTAAGTCAATAAACAATATGTGCAAGTCTTTCTTTCTCTCCCTATACTACTCTACCAGTCTCCTCACGAGGTAAATGACTTCTGTAGTCGAGCGTCCTGGAATGTATCTGAACTAATTCCTAGAAGTAGTCATGATCTTCCTTGATTAGGTTAATAGCTTTATTAAAAAATTAATAATCTGACATTTTATTATTCTACTTGATTTGTCAAATGTTAATATACCTTAGAAGTATTTACAATAGATAAATTCACTAGACTAAATAATTTTCATACAGGATATTGTACTAATTTATATATTCTATTTGGCTAATATACTAGACATAAATCCTTGTGGAAGCACATGCCCAATATATATTACTTTTTTTATAAATGAAATGTAGAGAATCAATTAAGTTTTTATATATTTTTTTAATATTTTAAGTTGTTCATTATTATAATTTATAATATTTTTTATATTATTTTCAAATAATATATGTTATTCATTTTGTTTCAATCAATGTGGCATAACTGAAATTATGAGAGTCAACCAAATCTTCATATGGTTTGTAAATATTCTAAGTTGTTAACTATTGTGATTAATATCACTTTTATGTAATTTTCAAATAACAGATGTTATCCACTCAGTTTCAATTTATGTGGCGCAAATGAGATTTCGACTAGCAATATGTTTTACGACACTTTATATATATACATGTTAGCACATGTTATATGTTACTCTTTTCTATCTTAATTTATGTGAAATAGATGAAATGTATGTATGTATGTATGTATATATATATGCACACATACATACATAAACCTCCATGTCAACACGGGTTATATGTTACTTTTTTCTATCTTAATTTATATGATATAGATGAAATATAGAGAGTCAATCAACTTTTTTGTATTTTTTTAAGTTGTTAATTATTGTAATTTATAGTACTTTTTATGTCATTTTTCAATAATATATGTTACTTCTTTTGTCTCAATCAATGTGGCACAACTGAATTATGAGAGTCAACCAAATTTTTCATATGATTTGTAAATATCTTAGGTTTTTAGTTATCGTAACTAATAGTACTTTTATATAATTTTTAAATAATAGATATTATTCTCCCAATCATATTTTATGTGGTGCAAATGAAATTTTGACAAATAATATACTTTATGACAGTTTTTTTTCATAATTATTTTAATGATATTCTTTAAAAATAATGCTTAACATTGTTTTACGAATACCTATTGTTTTAAAAGAATTGCAAAACAACACATGAAATACTTATCAAGTGGGCCCACATAAGGTAATACAAGTAATAATTTCCACAATAGCTGCAAAATGTATGTAGAAAAGGAATTCAGGTGGAGCCTTAATTTTCTATGCAGTAGTAACACTTGTAGATACGTTTACATGATAAAACAACTCTTGAATTCAATCGTTAATATGGAGAAGCACACATGTTGACCTTAAGCAGCTCATTGTGGACACTTCTATATAATAAATACCTAGTATGGTGATAATACATTGACAAACATGATATAAGTACAAATATTCATAAATTCCTCTGAAAGAGTTGGTTTGACTTTATAGGGTCTAATCCATGTGGAAGAAAATCTCATGTATCAATTTACTTGGATAGGAAGTAAACCTTATAGAAACCAAAAATTTGTGGAGGATAAAATTTATATTTATTTTTTTCTTATTTTATGATAGGATCCCAAGTGTGGCTATCTATAAAAGGAAGACCATTCTTCATTGTAAAATCATCCTAGAAATTTATAATTAATCCATTGTAAGAGTAGAAAGTTGAGATAACAATTCTCTTAGGTGTAATTAGGATCTATTTTCTTTATAAATAATATTAAATTAGTTGTTCTCCGATGGATGTCAGATCATTCTGAACTGAACCACAATCTTGTATTCTTTGTCTTGATCTTTATTTCACATTTTTGCCACAGTCTGAACTTCCACATTAGAAAAGAATTTCTTTTGCTTTTTATGTTTCCAAACACTATTTGTAGTAGAAGAGGAAAAACAAGTAACGATGAGTTCCATGAAGTTTAAAATTGATAGATTCAGTAGGTTCAACAACTTTAATATATGGACGTCTAGATGATGACATTACTGTAGAGAGAAGGTTCAATCCATGGTATTAATAAAAAGTACCCCATTGGTATATTGAATTCCAATAAGAAGATGATTGAAGGTGATGCATTGAGTGTCATCCAACTTACTCTTGCACCTAACGTGCTTTGTGAAGTGAGTACAAGTTTCAACAAGATAGGTGGATAGTTATGGGATAAGCTGAAAGGCATGGCCAGGTCGATCGATGACAACAAGGATGTTGTTACAATGATGTCTTCATAAATTTAAGAAGAAATTAGGTACTTTATTGCAAGACTATATAGATGTGTTCAATAAACCTGTCATAGACTTACAGACTACAGAAATTAAAAATAATAAGGGGACATTATCGTATGCGTTGAGATTTTAATTGACTTCAAAATATCATGATATTGAGAATTCAATGATGTATAGCAAGGAGCCTACTACTCTTGAGAAAGTGTGATAGACACTCAACTCTTGTGATGTGGGGAGGCATTTTAAAAGAGACAAAGATGATGAAGCTAGTGAGCTCTTTATTAAAGGTAATACTAGCCAACAGTTACGGAGAAAATTAAAAGCACAGATTCGAGTCTCATGTCAAAATAAGAATGCAAAATGTTGGGACTATCACAAGGAAAGGCACTTTGAATGAGATTACCCAATGTTAAAGTCCAAAGAGAAGGTGAACTCATGCATTGTTGAACAAATGCATGATTTTGATAATAAATATGCACTTACAATAGCTATAATATTAGAGTCTTTGGCAACAAATGGGTGTTAGATTCTGGTTATACTCTACATATAATATTCTAAAGAGATTGGCTCAGTAGTTACGAGAAAAGTGGAGGAATCGTTCTAATAGGCAATAATGCAACTTGTAAAATAGTTGGCATTGGATCAACAAGGCCATAAGTATATGAGCGAAGGAGGAACTATGAAGGTGACTATAGGTTTTCTAGTATTGCTGAAGGACAAGATGGATGATGGCCTCTACACATTGAAAGGAAATACCATTATTGGCTTTGTTAATGCATATACATCATAGTTATCTAATGATGATAAGGCAAGATTATGGCACATAATATTGAGTCATATGAGTGTATGAGGACTGGATATGTTGAGAAACTATAACCTTTTGAATGGTGAGAAGATCAATACACTTAAATTTTGTGAGCACTCCATTCTAAAAAGGCAGAAAAAAGTTACTTTAGTATTGGCAAGCACAACACTGGAAGGGTGCTGGGCTGCATCCATTTAAAGTTATGGGGTCCTAAGTGTAGAAAGAGGTATTTTCTCATATTTATTGATGATTTCTCATAAAAGTTTTAGATGCATTTCTTGAAGAGAAAAGTGATGCTTTTAAAACATTTACTGAGTGGAAGATTTTGGTCGAAAACTAAATAGATCAAAAAACCAAGTATCTTCGCACAGACAATGGCTTGGAATTTTGCAGTGAAGAATTAGTGATTTTTGAAAGATTTATGGGATATCAATACAAGATAAATATTCATACACCACAACATAATGGAATTGCCATGAGTATGAATAGAACTTTTCTTGAAAAGGCTCATCACATTTTTTTACAAACCAAAATGTTGAAAGTGTTTTGGATTGAAATAGTTTACACTACTTCTTAATATTGTCAATCGATCTCTAGCATCATCATTGATTTTAAGACTCCAAATAAGGTATGGTCAGGTGAACCCTATAACTATTCATACTTATGAGTATTTGGGTGTCTAACTTATTATCATGTTAATGAAAGAAATCTTAAACCAAGGGATAGGAAGGCTGGATTCATAGGGTATATGGATAAAGTAACAGAGTACAAACTTTGGCGTTTGTCTTTACTCAAACTTATAGTTAATAAAGATGTTACCTTTGATGAATCCTTTATACTTTATCATCATAAAGTTTATGAAGTTGTAAGGAAACATGAGCAACGAGCAGGTGGAGCTACCGGTGGAGTTTACTAAGGAGAAGGAACAAGAGACTCGACTTGATGAGTCAAATGTTACGGATCTTAAAGAACTTGATGTCAGTAAATTATACTTAATTGCGAAGGGAATGGACAAAAGGTAGATACAAAAATCAATATACCTTGTAGAGCAAGCAAATATAATTTTATATGGTTTCATAGATGTAAAAAAAGAGATTAAGGATCATGAGAGCTCCTTGTTTATTAAAGAAACTTTCTTAAAAGGATACTACACAAATACGGTTATTCATGATAGAAGATATGTAGTCTCTTCAAATGAATCAGACATGGGTCTTAGTTGAAAAGCCAAATATAAAGAGGACAATTAGAAGCGAATAGGTTTATAAAAAGAAAGAGGGAATTCTAAAAGTAGAAAATGCCAGGTTCAAGTCAAAATGGCTGTAAAGGGTTTCAATCAGGAGGAGGGAATTGAAAATAATGATATTTTCTCTTCAGACATAAAGCACAACTTAATTTGTGTGCTATTAGCATCAGTTGCACAATTTGATTAGGAACTTCAACAGCTTGATGTCAAAAATACATTTTTTCATGGTGATCTAGAAGAGACAATCTATATAGATCAACCTAAAGGTTTCCTATATAAGGGAAAAGAAGATCATGTATGCCAACTGAAAAAGTCTTTTTATGGTTTGAAGCAATCCCCTAGATAGTGATACAAGAGGTTTGATGTATTCATAACTACACATGTAGTCTCAAAAAGTTCATTTGATAGATGTGCAAGAAGATGTCTGGTAACTCTATGACTTATATACTATTGTATATTAATGCTATGCATATCGTTTCTCATAACATCACAAAGATAAATAATTTGAAGAAACTATTGAGCAAGGAATTTGACCTAAAGAATTTAGGAATTGCAAAGAATATCCTTGGAATAGAGATTTCAACAGAAGATGATACTACACATCTTTCTTAAAATAGTTTCATCAGAAAGGTTTTTGAGAGATTTAATATACATATGAGCAAGCCTGTAAGTACACCGTTAGCTCCTCATTTTAAACTTTTAGAGTTATAAATGCCTTAGTCTAAGAATAAGGTGGAGCATATATTAAAGGTTCCTTATGCTAGCACAGTTGGTATAACTATGTATGCTACAGTATGCACATGTCTAGATATTACTTAACCTATAAGTATAGTAAGAAGGTATATAGCCAACCCAGGATAGAGGCATTGGGAAACTATCAAGTGGATATTGAAATATCTCAAAGGAGTTTCTGATGTTGGTCTAACCTTATAAAAAAATAAAGACATTTCAATTCTCTATTATATATATTTTGACTATATAGGGTATTTTAATAGAAGGAGGTCCATAACTGGATACATATTTACTCTTGCTGGTAGTCCTATTAGTTGGAAATTAACTTTACAATCAATTGTTGCTTTTCCTACAACAAAGGCAGACTATATAGCAATAATAGAGGTAGTGAAAGAAGTTATTTGGTTGAAAGCTTTGGTGGAAGAATTAAGTTTGGTGAAGCTGGAATCAACTCTAAGATGTGATAGTCAAATGTTATTCATTTGAATAAAAATTGAAGATTTTATGAGCACACCAAACACATTGATGTCAGATTCTATTTCATTTGAAATGTCCTTAAAGAGGGAACTATCAGGGTCATAATGGGTATCATAGATGATAAAGTTGTAGACATATTGACCAATATAGTCTTGTCTACCATGTTTGCACACTACAATGACTTGGCAAGAGTATGCATCAACTGATGTAACTTTGGGAGAATAGCTTTTAGGAGGAGCTAATGTGTTTAACAATGGTTTGATTCTTCTTTTTTCTGACAATAGGGTTGCCTAGTAAACTTGGAAGTTTTGTCTAGAGTTATTCATACGCATGATCAAAACACAAACCAAGGTGTAAATAAGAGTTGGTTTACTTTATTGGGGTCTAATCCATGTAGAAGAAAATCTCATGTGCTAATTTACTTGGCTAGGAAGTAAACTTGGAAAGCACGCAAAAATTTGAGAAGGACAATGTCAAAATCCTAAAGTTGAGGTCATAATGGCACCTCCTTGACCTAGCCTTGGTAGGAAAGATGAAGAACCTACAAAAGAAAGAAATTTGATAATAAAGAAAAAAAGTAAATATGAAAATTCTCAAATGAAGTCGGCCCATACATATAAGTACTATAAATAACTAAAAATTATATATATATATCCCCCAAGATACAGTGTCATGAATAGAAAGAACATCTAATACATCATCTAAAAGTTAAAAATGCAAAAATTTAAGTCTCAAAATAATAATAAAAACAAGATAAAGATAAATGAAGGTTGAAATAAGTATCTGAACAGATAGCTCACCAGGTACTCTAGAAGACAACTATCATCGCACAAATAAGCTACCATGGCTAGTACTCATACTAGGATCTACACTAAAAGGGCATTGTAGGGCACCAGGCTCTAAGTCCCAGGATAGTGTGAACAATAGTCGTACTAATCCACTCTGCGGGAAGTGTGGCAGGAATCATCAGGGTGGGTTTAAGGCTGGTAGTGATGTATGTTTTGGCTGTGTCAAGCCAAGCCACAGAGTCAGAGAATGCCCATAGGTGGGTCAGTATAGTAAGCACAGTCGTTCTAAAGTTCCAGCCGATCGCTTGGCTAAGAGGGGTGCCGTTTCCAGTGTAACCAGTGAACAACACCAGAATAGGTAGTAGCACTCCAATCCTGACATGATCAGGAAAGTTCTCCTAATGTAGTTATGGGTACATTACAAGTCTTTTATCTTCATGTGTATGTTTTGTTAGACCCTAGAGCTTCACTTTCTTTTGTAACCCCCTATATAGTTATCAATTTTGGTGTCAGTCTAGAGACACTAGCAGAGCCTTTCTCAGTGTCTACCCTAGTGGGTAAGTCTATCATAGCTAGATGAGTATACAGAAATTGCCTGGTTACAGTATCTCAAAAAGTCACATCAATTGATCTTGTGGAATTAGATATGACTAATTTTGATATCATTCTCAGCATGGATTGGCTCCACTCATGCTATTCTTCAGTAGACTATAGAAATAGAGTCATCTAGTTTCACATTCCTAATAAACTAGTTAATGAATAGATGGGCAGTAATTCAGTGCTTAGGGGTCAGATTGTCTCATATCTTAAGGCAAGAAAAATGATATCTAAGGGGTGTGTTTACCATCTTATTCAAGTTAAAGACTCCAATTATGAGACTCCAAGTCTCGAGACAATTTTAGTAGTAAGGGAATTTCCAGACTTTTTCCTAAAGATCTTCCTAGATTTCCTTCCAAAAGGGAAATTGACTCTGGAATAAATCTCCTTTTAAATATCCAGCCTATCATCATTCTGCCCTATAGAATGGCTTCAGCTGAGCTCAAAAAGTTGAAAGAATAGTAAAAAGATCTCTTAGATAAAGGATTCATCAGGCCTAGTGTTTTCCCGTGGGGCACTCTAGTCCTATTCGTGCATAAGAAAGATGGTTCTCTCAAAATATGCATCGATTACCGCCAGTTGAACAAAGTCACAATCAAGAATAAGTATCCATCCCCAGGATTGATGACTTATTCAATCAACTTCAGGGTGCCACTTATTTCTCTAAGATAGACCTCAGATCCAGCTATCATCAGCTCAGATTCGGAGAATGTGACATTTTAAAGATAGCCTTCAGAACTCGATATAATCACTTTGAATTCGTAGTTATGTCTTTTGGACTAATGTATTCCCCAACGGCTTTCATCAAATTGATAAACAGAGTGTTCAAGCAGTACTTAGACATGTTCATCATAGTCTTCATTAATGATATACTTGTCTATTCTCGTAGTGAAAACGATCATGCAGACCATCTCAGAATTGTATTATAGACTCTTAAAGCCCATCATTTGTTCACCAAATTCAGTAAGTGCAAGTTTGGCTAAGACCAGTAGCTTTTCTTGGCCATATTATTTCTTGGGATGGAATTAGAGTTGACCCTTAAAATACCAAAGCAGTAAGAAACTAGCCTAGACATATCTCTCTATCAGATATCAGGAGCTTCTTGGGTTTGGATGGCTATTACAGATGGTTTGTTAAAGGGTTTCATCTATTGCATCCCCTATCTCGATTGACTCAAAATAAAGTTAAATTCCAGTAGTCAGATTCTTGCGAGAAGAGTTTTCAAGAGTTGAAGACTCTACTCACCTCAACTCGGTCTTAACTTTCCCAGATGGTTCAAATGGGTTTGTTGTTTACTGTGATGCTTCCAAAGTTGATCTTGGTTATGTATTAATACAGAGAGGTAAGGCTATAGCCTATGCCTCTATACAACTTAAGTTTCATGAAAAGAATTACCCTACCCATGATCTTGAGTTGGCAGTTATTATTTTTGCCTTGAAAATTTGGAGGCATTATTTTTATGGAATTCATGTTGATGTGTTCACGGATCACAAAAGTTTGCAATATGTATTTTCGCAGAAGTATTTAAATCTTCGTCAAAAAAAGTAGCGTGAGTTGTTAAAAGATTATGATATGAGTAATTTGTATCATCCGGGCAAGGCCAATATAGTGGCAGACGCCCTTAGTAGATTATATATGTGTAGTGTTGTTCATGTTGAGAATAATAAGAGAAAGTTAGTCAGAGAGGTTCATCAGCTTGCAAGATTAGGTGTCCGGCTCGTTAATTCAGCTGAGGGTAGTAGATGGGTTTAGAATGGTTTGGAATCTTCTTTGGCTACCGAAGTGAAAGAAAAACAAGATAGGGATTCCAGTTTGGTTAAGTTGAAGAAATCAGTTAGAGATCAAAAAGTAGAGATTTTCTCCCAAAGGGGAGATGGTGTGTTGCGATATTAGGGTAGGTTGTATATGTTGTATGTTGATGATTTGAGAAGGTAGATTTTAGCAGAAGTACATGGTGCGCGTTACTCCATTCACCCAGGAGCCACTAAGATGTATCATGATTTATGAAAAAACTATTGGTGGAGTGGTATGAAGAGGGATATTGCAGAGTTTGTAGCTAAGTGTTCTAACTTTCAGCAAGTCAAGGTTGAACACCAGAGGCCTAGTGATACATTGAAGGAGTTTAGAATTCCCACTTGGAAGTGCAAAGAGGTGAACATAGATTTTGTGATGGGTTTACCTCGTACGCATCATCACTATAATTCTACATGGATTATTATAGATAGAATGACCAAATCATCTCATTTCTTGCCAGCTCATACTTCCTATTCAGCTGAGGACTATGCCAGCTCTGTATTAGTGAGTTGGTTAGGTTACATGGAGTACCACTGTCTATCATTTCAGATAGAGGTACTTAGTTTACCTCTCACTTTTGGAGGGCTTTTCAGAAGGGTCTTGGTACCCAAGTTCATTCCAGTACAACTTTTCATCCTCAATAGATGGTTAGGCAGAGAGGACCATTCAGACCCTAGAGGATATGTTGACTGCATACGTTATTGACTTTAAAGGTAGTTGGGATGATCATTTACCCTTGATTGAGTTTGCCAACAATAACAGTTATCACTCTAATATTCAGATGGCTCCATTTAAGGCTCTCTATGAGAGGATATATAGATCTCTTATTGGTTGGTTTAAAGTAGGTGAGGCTACGTTGATAGGGCTAGATTCAATTTTTTATACGATTCAGAATGTTCAATTAATCAGGGAAAGGCTTAATACAGTCCAAGGTTGTCAGAAATTATACACAGGTATGAGGAGGAGAGATCTTGAGTTCAAAGTTGGGGATTTGGTTTATTTAAAAATATCGCCCATGAAGAGAGTGAGAGATCCGAAAAGAAGGGGAAGCTTAGTCCTCTATATGTTGGCCCTTACAGAATCTTAAGCCATTTTGGGAAGGTAGCTTATGAGCTGTAATTGCCTATAGATTTGGCATCAGTGCATCCAATGTTTCATGTTTCCCTGTTAAAGAAGTGGATTGGTGATTCAGTTGTAGTTATTCTGTAAGAGGATATGGAGGCTAAGGATAAACTTTTCTTTAAAAACATCCCAGTTGATATCCTCGATCATTAGATTCAAAGACTAAGGAACAAACAAGTTCCCTTGGTCAAAGTTCTTTGGCGGAACTAGTCCGTTGAGGGAGCTACTTGGGAAGCAGAGGCAGATATGCCTACCAAGTTCCCTCTTCTTTTCTCTGCAACTCAGACTCAGCTTAAGGTAATGATTTTCCTCAGATTGACTCTCTTTACTTCTCAATTTTAGTTATGTAATCCTTCTTGTGTCATTGAATGCATTGATGAATATCAGTTCAGTTCATGTACCATGTTTCAGACTCAGTCATGTAATCATGTTTTTAGTCATGCATGTTCAGTATATGATCTCAGTTTCTTCAGAACTCTTCGCCTAATCAATCTAATTTAAAGATTAATGTTCCCAAGGGAGAGATATTGTAATACCCCATATAATTCCAAGTTTAATTCAGCTCCTAGTAGCATGTATAAGAGGCTTAAATCCTGAAAATTTCACTAAGTATTGGGGACTTAGTCACTTTTAAGGCCTTTTAACTTCGAGAATTTTTAAATTGGTCTTACCAACCCCTAGATATTGGTTTTTGAATTAATTCATGTTCGGGGGAGTAAGATGCATGTCTCAGGAAAGTTTTAGATTTTTCGGACAAGTATTGGGTCATGTTTGGATCACGATTCTAACAGCTCATCGCAATCGGGCTGTGTCACGGTGCTAATAGCAATGGAACTTTCATTGCGTCGCGATGACCCTGTAAACCACATTTTAGTTACGAATTTAATTATCTAAGGGGTAATTGTGTTATTTCCCCATAATTCAATTCAACAATTCACGAATTATAACAGCAGTTAGGGTATTATTTGCGCATCTTCTTTAATCCTCTTCTCAAAGAATCCTTATCACCTCCCAAGAACATCAATTTCCATTACTTTCTCTCCAAGGAAACCAAGAATTCAAGTTACAAAATCCAATAACCTTCAAAAAAGCATCAAAATTGGTGTTTCTATTTCAAGCTTAAGGGTTTAAGGTATGTGTGATGTTCATCCATGGGCCATTTTCATCCATGGAGTCCAAGAATCCCTTTTTATTTTTAAATTATGAGTTTTTGCATGTTCAAGTTGAATTATCTCCATAAATCTATTATTGATTTTGATTTTGAGTTATGTTTACAAGTGTTTTCGATGGGATGAGCCATTACATGTTTTGAATATTGAAATCCCTAATTCATGGTTTTAGTATTGTAATCATGTTTTCCTTGCATGCTTTACCCATTACCATGCTTAAATTCATGACTCTCATG
>NC_061119.1:169630370-169658072 GCF_002878395.1 Capsicum annuum
CATCGCTTGTGAATTTTTATGTTTTACTTTCTTGTCCATTTTGATGTCATTGTGCAGGTTATATGTCATTTTTATTCATAACAAGGACATTAACGACAAGCTCTATAGTAACCTTTGTATGAGAATTCTTACAATTATGAGGTTAATGTAATTCATATTTAGCCATATTTCAATATCGTTGTGCAGTTCGTGCGTCAATATGATTTTGCTCCTCTATAAGTGCCACTACTTGTATATTTGGTCTTTGTGTTGAACCTTCATAATATCTTTTGTTCTTTGGGGATTTCTTGTTTGCGTTTGATGGAAAAAAAGATGCAAATTTATATGATCCGTCTATAAAGTTAAAAGATTTAAAATCTTCTCATTGTTTGTTGTTTAGTGTTTTTTTTTTTTTTTTTTTGTGATGTAGAAGAGCTAGTTGATCAAATTTCATGTAGTATTACATGAGTTGGCTGCTATACCTCTCATTCCTTCAGGCCTTGAGTAGCAATTTTTTCTCCATTTTGACTTCGGCAAATTAATTTGCTATTAGAAATAAGCCAATGGTAAATATCATTTTGATGTTTTCAATTTTTTCTAGATGCTTAATATTTATTACCTTTATATTGTGATTATTAGTAAATATAGTTACTTTATAATATTTTCTTCGTTTTATTTAAATAGAGGCGGATTTAAGTTTTGAAGTCTCCGAATGTCAAGTAAATTCATCGATTAAATCAATCAAATTGTTCATCTTTTTAGTCTATATGACAAATCAATCAACAAAAAATGAACAATAATAAGATAATAATATTACTAATTCATAAATATTTATCATTCATTTACAATTATTCTCGATGAGTTTTCATATTGTGAAAACGGTCAACAATGACATCATTACTAATATTAATAAATACATCGTGCTCTATGCAACGCACTAAACAAATATTAATTATTAATATTATTCCATACTTTATTTTTTATGTGCTTCTTAGATGAGAATGCTCTCTCCGCAGTTGTCGTAGCAACATGTAAAATCAGAGTCAACTTCACAAGTAAATAAATAACTGAATAAGTCTCCATAAGATTTGTCTCAATCAATGCTTTTACCAAATTACTAATTCCTTGCAAAGAAATTGAGTGGGATCGAAAGCTGAAAAAGCTAACTAGCCAAGAATGTCGGTGGACTAATGCTGCATTTGTTTTTTTCAGATTCAGACGTCTGAATTTGAATGCACATCTGAATGATTAAGATGCTATTTCTAGACTTGAAAACTGAATGATTAAGACTGTTTGTTTTTTAACTTCTAAATGTGCAACAAAAAAAAATTATTTGTACATATAATAAAATAAAAAAATATAAT
The DNA here is from genome assembly GCF_002878395.1 of Capsicum annuum. Taxonomy (NCBI): domain Eukaryota; kingdom Viridiplantae; phylum Streptophyta; class Magnoliopsida; order Solanales; family Solanaceae; genus Capsicum; species Capsicum annuum. The sequence continues at coordinate 169,631,714 of NC_061119.1, forward strand.
TTAAATAAAAAATTAATCATATATAAAAAAAGTATTAAATTATTTGATTGAAAAAAATATTTATGTTTTTTAGTAATAGTGGAGATAGTTTATAATGGTAATTGCGGTGATAATGATTGATGTTAGGGATTAGTAATGTTGGTGGTGATAGTTGTAATAATTAGTATTGTAGTGACTGTTATGATGGTAGTGGTTGATAGTGGTGGTGGTGGGTGTAATGTGACGTTGCTTGATTTAGTAGTTGGAGGTGTTAATTGTGATGGTTGAAAAATGAATGCAAGATGATTGGCGATCTGTTGGTGCTAGCTGGAGAAGTTGTTAGTTGATATGGTTGTTAGTAGAGATAAATTGTAGCAATGGCAGCGGTTGAAGTGATGGTAGAGGTGACGTTATTAGTGACAACGGTGGTGGCGGCTGAAGAATGTATGGAGGTTGTGATGTATTAGTGGTAGTTAGCGGTGATGCTAGTTGTGATAGATGAGTTGGTCGATAATAGGGATTGACCGGTAGTGGTTGATGATGGTGGTGCTGTTGATGGTGGTGGTGGTGGTGAATATAATTAGAATAATAGAGATAGTAGGTATGGTAGCGGTTGACAATAGTGGTTAATAGTGATATTTGTTGTCGATGGTGGTTGTGATGGTGGAGGTGGTTGGTGGTAGTGGGTGGTGGTTGACAATGGTGGCGGTGGCAGAGGTGGTTAATGGTAGTGACTGATGATTATGAATAGAGTGCCGGTGAATATTATCCAACACTAGAATACCTCTTCAGACCTATTAAGACTTGATTCTAGATCCGAATAATTAAGACCTATTCAAACCTATTAAGAGCTAAAATCTTAATAAAAAATAAATGCACTTAATGATTTGAAATCTGAATCATTCAAATTCAGACCTTCATTAAGTGTAAATAAATGAGCCCTAACTGTTGATTTTGGGAGAAGAGTCAACGTTTTCTTAAATTGATTAGAGAGAGAAAGAGAACAAAACTTAATCTTTTAATTTTATATTTTAAACAAATATTAATAACTAATAAGAAATAAAAGAAAAGTCAAAAACTAATAATTTGATTGTCAAAAATAATATTTAATTAATACCAACATCCAATCAACAATAATTAAAAATAAATAAAATGATATATGATGTCCCGCATCCATACTTTGCCGAAAATTGATTAAACTAAAAATTTTAAAAACAATGTTATGGGATTTGAACTCCCGCTCTTCGGGAGGGAAATATAACCATTTGCCGCTAGCACAACAAAGCAGTTTGGCTCACTAGGTGGCACGCTTGTCATTTTCGCATATATTTATCCTTAAAGAGTTGTCGTCTGTCGAAACTTGTGGGTGGCGTGACATCCTTACGGGCCTTAATAGATTCATCATTCATATACCTAAACGTCTGTTTCTATTCAATATAGAGTTTAAAATGTGTCTTGAACTTCTTTTAACTTGCTTTTGTAATTAGTGCAGACAATTTTATCAAGGAGTTTAATCGACGGATGAAGTACTAGAGCCTAAAAAAAGCATTGGAGCCGAAATTTTATAATTTTAGATTAAACTTCTTGTTGAATAGTGCATATGAGTGCAATTTGACCCAAGTTATTTGTGGATCAAATATGCCCTATGCACGAGAAATTTTAACATGGGCGAGGCCCATCTAGTATTAGTTGTGTGAGGGATTTTTAAATTGACAAAATAATGTGTTGTGGGGTCCATTATATCAACTTAATTAACTTACCCTCTTCCTCATCAATTTATCTTTTCCTATTTTGCCTTTTATTTATCTTTCCTCCTTACTCTTTTTTTTTTTCTTCACATTTTTGGATTTATGTATTGTAAAATCAATTTGACTATTTCCTTGATTTTGTTTTATTTGGTTCGTTAAAGATTCAATTTTTTTTCGTATTTGTTAACAAGTAAAAATTAAATATTATTTTTAATACTACTGTCACACTTAAATAAATACATAAGATATTACAACAATAATAATATACGTAGTATATTCCCATTTAGTGGGTCTGAAAAGGGTATAGTGTACGCAAATCATATCACTACCTCAAATAAAGTAGGAAGGTTGTTTTCAATAGACCCCCAACTTAGAAAAATACATAAGATATTAATTGTTAAAATTTTTAATCTGAGAAAATTGGGGAAATTTTTATTGCCAGAAAACTTTCAATAAAAAAAATTTAAAATGAAAAAACAAGATTAAATGAACAAAAATGAAATTTTAAAAATTCGTAACTGATTTCAAGTTAATTTAATGATAATAAAAATAACTCATGGTTTGTCCATAAACTCTAAATATTTTTTTTTGATTTCCCATCCGGTGCCCCAACTAATCTGAATCGCGCGTTGCAGGGCCTATTAAAGTGGCAACGCTCCCAACAGAGTTTTTTCTGTACCCAGTGTTAAACTCTCGACATTTGATCAAGGGTGGAGCAGCCTCATCCACTGCACCACAATTTATGTTGGTAATATTTATGTTATTTAATAACACATGAATGTCTTTCACTATTTTGTTATGAGTTTATTTTTTATACATAAATTAAATTGTGTTTGTATTAAAAATTATTTTACTAAACTAATACTATTGATTATGTTTTGAAAATTTAAATTTAACTACTAATACTTTATATAGTTATTTAATGATAAATACTAAAGAAATAACATGAAATTTTTATTTGTTAAAATAAATAAATAAAGAGAAAAGTTATTTTCATCGGACCGAATAAATAAAATTGAGGGAGTAATAAAATTGGTTTTAAAACAGATTAAAACAAAAGAAAACTATCGAAAAAAAAGAACTTGAAAAAATATAAGTGAGAGAGAGATACTAATTAACCAAAAAACAAAAGAGACAGGGAAAGACTAAAATATACTTTCTCTCTTTCAATTTATGTGTTAGTTTCGATTTCGAGATTCAAATAAAAAAAATTGATAGTAATTTTTTCATATATTTTAAAAATATTTTGAATTGGTCAATAATTGTGATTTATAGTAATTTTTACTTAGTTTTTAAATATATAAATTTTACCTAAAAACTTAAAGATCATTAGCTCAAATTTATGATTAAATTTAACTATTTAACCATTAAAAAATGAATATATAAATTTGGAGAGAAATTAAAATAAAGAAGTATAGTGTAGGAACAAAAAAAAAAAGAAAAGAAAAAGATCAAAATAGGGGAGATGAAAAGAGGGACATGTTACAATTTTCCCCCTATGCACCAAGTTAACTTTCTTGCAAGAGCCGCATGGCACAAAAAGAAAATACGTCAACATCAAATTATATTCCAACACGTCGTCTTATAATTATGTTACCCAACATTTGTTGAATTTTTCGTTTAGAATAAATTAATTAAGACCTTTTTTATGAAAAGGTGTTTTTAGTGAAAGGTTGTGTCTTTTATGAAAAGATATGTTTTCTTAGTAAAGAAGTATCTTTTTGATGAAGATATATCTTTTAGATAAAGGTTGTGTCCTTTCATTATCATCTCTATTTAAATCAACTTTCTAAAAAGATGACTAAGTTTACAGAGATATAACATTTCCCAAAAGTTTTTCTTTCTTCTCAACTTTCTACAAATAACTTGTTCTTCCCCACAAAAGATCAAATATTAGAATTCTTGCTTTCCAATAGGATTATCTGTACTATTTACTTGGTGCAGAAATTTAAAGGCTTGTCATATTCACTAAAACTATTTGAGTTAAATCCCATAACAATTTTGCAAAGGATAGTGGGCAAATATCGTTTTTAGAAAAGTGCTTCGTGCGTGTTTCAAGCCTTAATCTTATGTTAGTTGTTCAAATTATCAAGTCTTCAGTTCTTCTTCGTATATTTTTATATGTGTTCATGGAGCATTTTTCCAACAACATTCCTGTAATTCGCCATTGACAAATGCATGGGGTAAATGGGTAATTTTTTTTTTGCTGCAAAAGGAACTTTATTATAACATGGAAATTTAAAAGTTATTACAGATAGAAATCGCCAGGGTAGAACCCAGACTTTGAGAGTCTTTTAGGAGTTCTTGCAAAATAAAAAGTGGTGAAAAAATAAAAGTTATTGAATTATCATCCATGCAGTGCAGTTGAGACTTTCCAAAAGCTTCCAACTTATCCGCTACACCATTTGATTCTCTATAGATATGGCAGATTCCAGGTTTTTTCAATAGTTTAATGATGGACCTGCAATCAGAAATCATGTATGAGTGGTCCTCATTTTTTGAGTTTAAGAGTTGAATGAGTACTTAGGGGTCTATTTCCACAATAATAGGAGTCAAGTTCTTTTCAAGAGCCAAACGTAGGCCATGATACATAGCCAAAGTTTCCATTTGTAAAGCCGATGTGGCCATGTGTGAGAACGTCATTCCAATTATACAAATCTCATCGTGGTTTATGATAATCCCTCCGCCTCTCCCATGATTGTTAGTAAGATCATATGCACCATTAATGTTAACCTTATAATAGCCCGACGGAGGTGCGTTCCGTTTGATATTTATGATGAGGGTGTTGTGATGACTTTTCGAATTGTCTTTAGTATGCCCAAGATGGAAGTATTGATCGAATCCAATTGAATTTTTTGGGGGGTTAATTGGTTGGTCGTATTTTTAAAGAGGTAATCATTTCTATTTTTCTAAATGGACTAAAGAATTAAAGGGGTTAAAACAGAGAAAGGTGTATGGATGTTACGACAAAGTTTGATGGCATTATTGGAGGAGCATAAATTCTTGATGTCACGCATGAAGTGGTTCGCAGAAGGAGAAAATCCAAAGTGGGTGCAAATTTCTATAGTTTTGGGATAAGTTAGTAAAGCATGTGTACGAGACTCCGTTATGGTGGTGCATGAGCGGCAAAAGTTTGTTGGAATTACATTCCGTTTATTTAGGACTTCAACTGTAGGAAGTTTGTCTAAAGTGGTGAACTACAAGAATAATTTTATCATTTTGAGTTTTTGCTTTTCAAACCCAAAGATTAGAAGGATTGCTTTTCGGAAGCGATTTGGTTGATGAATTTAGAAAGAACATAAAAGCTGAAGATGTGGTGAAAGTACCTAGAAAGGAAGAATTCCAAAAAATTTTGTCCCATTTAGGCTCTATTTGCTGAGTATAAGTATTATGGATAATTTTTAAAATATTTGGTATTATTTGAAAAGATGCACCTGAAGTGTCCCACGAACCATTAAAGATGATTTCTGAGAGAGTTTGTTTAATGTCAGATTGTGTTAGGGGACCCCGGATGAGCTCACGAAGATTATTATTACTGCAGAGCCATCTATCCTCCCACAGGTTTATATTGTTATTATTTTCCACATTTCACGAGATACCCTTAGAGAAGACTTTTTGATTTTTGTTAAGACTCTTCCATATGTAAGGATCAGTAGCATTATGGTGAATTTGATTACTAGTGAATCTGTTTTTATACTTATTTTGGAGGATTTTGACCCATAGTTGGAATTTGTTCTTAAGAAATCTCTAGTTAAGGCTTGAAATAAGAGCAGAATTTTTCCTTCGAATTTGTGAATGCCCAGTCCTCCTCGTGCATTTGGAAGAGTTATGAGATTTCAATTTGCATGATGAAGTTTTTTATTCTCATCAGTTGTACCCCAAAGAAAATTCCTCTAGATACGATCGATGCGGTGAATTATTTTTGAAGGAAGTAAGTTAATTTGCATTACGTAAGTGGGGATAGCTGCGAGAACAGATTTTATAAGGGTTGTTCTTCCAGCTATATCAAGCATTTTGGTCTTCCAACCCTTGAGTTTGTTATTCATATTATCAATTATGAATTAGTAGTCTGTTTTTTTTTTGGAAGTTTTTTTTGTCATAGGCAAACCTAATTACTTACCAAAGTTAGCTGAAGAGTTCATGTTAAGGAGCTTAATTATTGGGGCAGCAATTTCGGAAGGACTATTGTTAGAGAAAATAATTTTTGATTTGTTATAGTTGATTTTTTCGCCAGATAATTTTTCAAAGTCCTAGAATAAAGTATGAATGGTGGTAGCATTGTCTAAGTTTGCTTTTGCAAAAAGGATTAAGTCATCAGCAAAAGCAAATGAGATAATGCCGGAGAAGAGGTAGAGATTTTAATAGGGGTCCAACTTTTTTCATCAACAGCCTGGTGGATGAATCGTGAAAGTGACTCCATACATATGATAAAAATGTAGGGGGATAATGGATCTCCTTGTCTAATGCCTCGACTAGGCATAAAGGTATTTGTACGGTTTCCATTAATTACGATAAAGATGGAGGATGTAGTGACGCATTTTATGATTATGTTAGTAATTTTTCGTGGAAAATTTAGGCTTTGTAGAGAGTAATGGATAAAAGACCACTCCATTCTATCAAACGCTTTTTCCAAATCAATCTTTAACATCATTTTCTTTAAGTTACTGTTAGAATTGTGAAAAGAGTGAAGGGCCTCTTGTACAATAATAGCATTGTCCGAGGCTCTTCTGCCTGGGATGAAGCTACATTGCGTGGGGTTAATGATATTATCTTGGAAAGGGCGATGAAGCTAAAATTTTTGTTATGATTTTTTAAATGGTGTTGCAAAGACTGATAGGTCTAAAATGGTAGATTTGTTCCAGAGTATTTATTTTTTGGATGAGCACAACATTTGTTTTATTGATTTTAGGGTCGATGGATTCCATTATGTAAGCATCCATACAAGTTTGAAAAAAGATAGGATGAAGACCGTCAAGACCGGGGCCTTCAGAGGTTTAAAGGACTTAATGGCATTATGAATTTCCTCAATAGTGAGGTTAGAGTTTAGAATGTTATGGTCATCCGTTGTTAGACAGTTTCCCGCCTTTGGGAAAATTTTACGCTCAGAGGTATTTTGCTCCTTAGTGTAAATATTTTTAAAGTGATTTAGAATAGAGCTTCGTATTTGATCAGGGTCGAAAGTCCAGTTACCCACTGAGTCCAAGAGATCCATGATTTTATTCCTTCTTCTCCTATTAGTGGTAGTAGTATGGAAAAATTTAGTATTTGCATCTCTTTCCATAAGCCATTGGATTCTTGATTTAAGCTTCCAATAATTTTCTTCTTGGCGTAGGATGTTATTAAAATCATGAGATAGTCTATTCTCAAGATTATAGTGAAAATAGGTTTTTCTTATAGGATCCATGTTTTGAAGGTCCTGGGTCCTTGCTTTAATTCTTTTTTAAAAATAAATAAATACTACCAAAAATATTTTTGTTCCAATCGTTAGCATCCCTGACAAAGTTAGTAACCGCAGTATGGTAATTGTAGTTGTTATGCCATGCATTTTTAATGATATGAGTAAAGCCTGGGTGGCGAAGCCACATAGTTTCGAATTTAAAGGAGTAATTAGGTTTACCACTATTTTTTATGAGATTAAGAATTATAGGACAGTGGTCGGAATGAGTTCTAGAAAGATGCATTACGTTAGAGTCCGGATAAAGGTCTAGCTGATAACGCTCAATCTACAGCTCTCGTGGGAGTGTAAAGCGGTCGTTAGCAAATATAGAACCCAACCTGGGTTGGGTATCGATCCCACAGAGAATAGCTTGGCCAACAAGCAAGAAAAATTACTAGACTTTTAGTGCAAGTCTCGTAGGAGAGGGGGGATTGTAGTATGTAACCAAAACAAGAATGTAAGAACTGAAAATAGCAAAATAAAGAGAGATTGTCACGTGTGTTGTAAACAATGAGAATTGAGGCGTTGGGGTTATGTCCACCTTCTGAGGTATACGTCTCTATTGGCTATGAGTGTGTAGAGTCTTGACATGTAATTGCTTATAGAGAATTGTAGTCGATGGTAAATCCAAGCGTCTCTCGACCTAAACAAGGACTATTTCACTTTAACTCTCTCGAGCTTAAAGCGTGACTAACGGTACGAATTCTCCAAGAAGTTAGTCCAGGTACGGCACTAGCTTTTTAATAGGAAAGGGTGTCCTACTACCTTGACATTATCTCTTTTCCAGACAAATAACTTTTCTCTCGAACAAGTCAGATGTTAGACTGGCGTTGGTCTATGCGTCTTCTTTTCTAGACAAATAACCTTTCTCTCGAACAGGTTAGATGTTAGAATGGCGTGTTCTTGTGTTTGAACCGCAAAGAATGTAGATTTAAGATGAAGAGAATAATGATATAAGCAATATACTTGTCTTGAACTCACAAACTCATAGCTATAGATAGTAACTCATTCGGCTTCCATAACCCCAACTAAGAGATTTAGTTACCCATGAATGCGAAGGATATCACGTTTTGCATGGTGGATGGCGTGAATAGTAGGTGTTTGGCGTGTGGTTTTAGTGATTCCGTAGCAAGTAACGATTCTCTTGTTGTGGAATTTAAGAGTAGAAGAATGAAGAATTGAGAATGGGCTGTAGGAAGATGTCTTAATTGTAAGGAGATGAATGAATTGTCAGAATGTCTCCCCCCCTCTTCTTCTTGAAAATCTCTAACATGATAGGGTATTTATAATACTCCTATCCTACTCCTACTAAACTAATAAAATAAATAACCAAATCCTAATATACTAATGAAATCCTTGACCCAATTGTACTAGGGTAAGGTTACAAAATTATAATCCAAATAGAATGATGAAACACATAACCTAATTGCACTAGGTTAATGTATTATGGCAAAAATCCAGCTTTGTGTCTGTAAGTCCCAAAGTCTTCAGAAATGCTGTTTTAGCCCGGGACAGATTTTCCATGCAGCAGATTTAGTCCTTTATGCGTCCAGCTCCTTTCCATCTCGTTTGTGAGCTTTCTTTTGCGTCAAGTAAGCCATAAATTGCTGTATTTTGCATCATTTATACCTGAAACTTTCCTAATCACATTTGTTAGCTCATTTACAGGAAAAAGGACTAAAAGTGTACGAAATAGATAATTAGTTCTCGAAACTAGGCTAAAATATGGGCAAAATATATTGATATAGGCGCGTAATTTCGCCTATCATCACTAGCCAAGAAGGATTGCATAAGAACCTATCAAGCCACTCCATAATGATACTATTATTATGCTTACTCATATTTGTCCAAGTAAACCTAGGTCCTGCGAAACCTAAATCAATCATATTAAGCATTCAACGAAATTTGAAACCCTTTTGTTATTAATCGGATTACCTTCAAATTTTCAGATGAATTTGTTATTTTGTTAAAGTCCCCACATATTAACCAAGGTCCCGTATTTGAATTATTAATGTTCTGAAGGTTCTTTCAGAGAGCATTTTTATAAAAAGAGTTATTTCTAGCATATATAATAGTAATGATCCAAGGAGTTGAGTTTGGGCTAACCTTAAGCGATGCATGAATCTCTTTCTCTTTCATTACTATTGGATTTATGATGAACTCAAAACTATTTTAGAAAAGGGCTAAGCCTCTCGAGAATCCGGATGCAGGTACCTATAACATGTCAGAACAGGGTAGTAGCTATAAAAGTGAATCATGTTTCGCCATTCTAGTTTATGTTAAGGCTAGAATGGCAGGATTGTTAAATGTAATCAAGTCTAACACATTCCTTCTAAAGGTAGGTTTGTTGACCCCTCTATAGTTCCATACTAGAATTGATTAGGAAAAAGTGAAAACTCTGGTGGAGTTGCTGAGATTACCACAGCATATTGATACATCATTGAGTCGTAGAATGAGCGTAAGTTGATTGCTATCTTCGGAATTAGTGGTTGAACATGCACCATGATTCTTTCTTCTTTGTTTGTGAGAAGAGTAAAGGTTAAGGAGTCCTCAAGCGTTATGAGGTTCAATTCCAACTCTTTGTCTCTTAGTTGTTCCTCCTCCTCTTCCTATTCTTGTGTTATTTTCAAAACTTGCATAGGAGATGATGGATTTATCCACGTTGGTGTCTCGTTGATCTGTGGGACCACCTGGTCGTGAGTGTAAGTTTCCTCCAGTACTGCTGGTAGATGAGGCATTGACCAATCTGAGTAGTTCGTTGGTTGATGTGAAAATGAGTTCAAGCTTTTCATCTGTGTGATCATGTTGTTTGCTTGCAAGTATATTATATTTCGTCTAATATCAATGAGATGTTGATTCTGAATGAAATGAGCATGCAACAGATTCTGGTAACTTTGCATAATTTTCATCATTATCTCCATTGGTGGCATGAGATCCATCAAAATATAGTTGTTTATGTTATGTTTGTATTGCATGTTCATCATCAGTTGTATTTTATCTAGTGGAGTGGGATATGGTATGATTGGGGCTGGTTTTGTTGCGTAGGGGTGCTCCAGTTCAACTGGTAAATTGATATTGGTTAAAGGTTTTTGGTGTATTGGTGGAACATTTTGGTTGGGAATGTTCCAATGATTGGTTTGTGCATCCCATGGTTAGTCGTGCATGTTGTTGTTGTTTTCCATGAGATGGTTTGGAATGTTGTTGAAATGTTTGTTCTTTTTTGGGTATCTCCTTGGCATTTTGGGCACTTGATAAGTTGTTTTGAATGTTTTCTAAAAAATTGTCTTGAGTTATAGTAGACGTAATAGTAGGATCCATAGGTACATTAGTAACCTTGATGATTGAAGTAGTAGTCTCAAGTGTCCTAGTCTTCCTAGTTAACCTATTGAATTCATTATGGTGAATATTTTCATTAATGGAAATAATAATTTTTTTAACTCTTCTTTCATCCATTGCATTGGTAGTAGTATGAGTACTAATGATAGGGATAATTTCATGTCCAGGTTATTAGTAATTGAACTAGTACAAGGAGGATTTGATAGATTTAGGGTGAAGTCTACAGATTTGGTAATATTAGTTGATTGGATAGAATTTAAAAGAGAGGAGGTAGGTTGCACAGTAGTGTGCTTGGTACTAGAGTAAGTACTAGTTGAGTGAATTGATTGGGGTTTCAATGTTGTGTTGATTTTGTGGGGATTAAAAGTAGTACATGTTGGCTTTGTACTTGTTGCAACTTATGGAGATATGTTGAGATTTGTTTGAGGATTTTATAGATTATGGATGGTACTAGGATTGCTAGGGGTAGGGCACTGTGTGGAGTTTTTCTATTAGATGGATACGTAGTAGGAGCAATTTGCATGGGAATAGGGGTGGTGTCATGTTGAGGAGACGACGTGGATGGATTTTGGTTCATGAAAGTTTGTGGAGAGTAGGAGGGTGTGTGTGGTAATTGTGGTTACACATTGTAGTAGGAGTATTTTTTGTGACGTGAGTTTTTTCATTATTTTTGAACTGGTTTAAAGTATTTGAAAAATTAAACGAAATAGTATCTTTTTCTTTTTTATCGACATTTGATTTTTATTTCTAACTTTTTCTCGTAGGTAATGGTGGTCCATGTATTTTCTTCTTTCTTTTCATTTTTTTCTTCTTTTTTTTTTCTTCAGTTTTTTTCATTTTATTTTTTTGTTTTTCATTCTTTTCCACACTAGCCCCTTTCTTCGCTGGATTATTTTGATAGTTTGAGGTTTGCGATTCATCGATATTTTTGTTTGAATTGTTATTTTTTGGATAGTGATAAAGGTTATGGCCTAGGCAAACATAATTTTGGCAAAAAAGGGTGGAGTTTTCAAAGTGAATTTCTTGTAGATGGGATCCAATAAGAATGTTTCTGGGTAAGGACTTATTTAATTGAGTTAGGATACAAAGTCTAGCATATCTCCCTCTGGACGTGTATTTGGTACAACTGTCAATTTTAAGGATTGTACCTATTATGATACCAATTTTTTGGTGAATTTCTAAGTCATAGTATTTCGTGGGAAATTCGAGAAGTCTAATCCAAATGGTAGCGTAAGGAATAGTTTCGGCTTGAGGGTTGAATTTCAGTTCCCATTTGCGTATTGAAAGGTATTGGGATCCTATGAACCAAGGTCCTTGGTGGAGTACCTTATGGAAGTTTGATTGATGAGAGAGCTTGATAAGGTAATAGTCTTCTCCTAGGTCTATAAGGTTCAAGTCTTCACTAAGGTTCCAAAGGGTTTTTAGGTAGGTACGCAGGTAGTTATAGCCAATTTTGTTTTCAAGCGGTTTGATGATAATAGCTTGTTCCCAAGGCGCATATAGTCTTTTTTTGTCGGAGGATGAAATGGGGATGAAAAAGAAGTGGTTGAAGGTGTTATCTTTCTCGTCGTCAAGGTTAAAATGGTTGAAAACTTTTGAATAGAATTAATGAAAGGGGTATTATTACCGAAAATTAATTTACTCGAAAACTTACTTTTGGTAAAGGCTCCTGAACTTTAGATGCTTCTTTAGGTTTGTCCGTACTCCGGTGCAATAAATCCTCTTGTTTCTCGTGTATTTTTTCATCCATCTTGTCGAGATTTGGTTGAGATTAATGTGTTATACTTGCTGCAGTAGTAACTAATTTATACCCCTCTTAACTAACTTCTTGGTCTAAATTTTAATAATTGCATTTTATAAAGTTTAATTGGTGATTAAATATTTAGAATTCTAATATATAAATATCAACTAACAGTTTTTTTTATAATTTCAGCTATGTTTAGAGATTAAAAAGAAAGAGGGGGTGATACACTTCCTTTATTCTCTCTAACATATCTTTTTCAAAAATTTTATTTCTTCCTTTTCTATATCGATTATTATAGCCTAGCTTTTAATTTTTGAAATACAAAAATAGAATTCAAACAAAAATTCATCTGATTTCTTCGTATGGCTTCGAAATTTAAAATATAATTTCAATGTAATTATACATGTAATGTATTTATCCATAAAAATTAGTAATGAATAAAAATAAAAATGTAGAATTAATACATATGAAAATTAGCTCTGAGTTTAACATTCAAATACAAATACAAATGCTTACAACTCATATCTTCAAGATAAATACGAATTGATACAAATTCAAATGTATATGAATTCAGAGTGTATGTATAAATATATAATCTCAAATGTATAAATGTATGCTAATTCAAAATATATATAAAATAAATATAATAAAATAAGTACAAAAATACAAACGTACTGATAGAATATACAAACAAATTCACTTTATAAATAAATATAATTTATACAAAATACCTTTGAGTTATATCCAAACACATAATAATTATATACGTATATGTAATGGTAAAAATCCATGAATTTTTTTTCTTTAATTTATACAAAATATCAATAATAGATTATACATACTGAGATACACTTAATGTCTAATAGAAGGACAAATATAGTTTATACAAACCAACTTTAACATATGCACTTAGCTATGTACAAATACACGATAATTGTATACCTATGTAATAACATATTTTATACAAATCAAAACTGATGATATAACTTGTGTATAACTAACAAAAAAAGAAGATATATAGACATACATATATTGCATGCGTATTGACACCTTTTTCGCTGAATTAGAAGAAAAAATTAGAAGAATAATTTTTTGGGCAAATCACAAAAATGTATTATTTAAGAGTCAATATAACGAAATCTTTCTACTTTTCAAGAAAAGAGATTGAAGATGGTGGAAAACTTAAGAAGAAAAAGGTGTAAAGAGAGAGGAAAGATCAAATAAATGGAAAAAAGATATGTGTAGATCAATACATATTCTGAAAAGTGATCAATTTTTTAAAATTAAATCTAAAATAAAAAATAAGTGTTTAATTAAATCAGCCAAAACTTAAGCTAATTGGATGAGAGAGATTAATGACATGCTATACAAGCTATCATATGTGTATATGAGGATTCACTCAATAGTTTTATAACTAACTTTTAACTATGTTAGATAATTATTTTAAATATCATCCATGATAGTCAATTAAGGTCCTTTTTTATCTATGATATGTAATTTTTTTTTAAAAAATTCAAGATATAAATTAATTATTTATATTTTCAAGTTAACATGATATAAAATTATAATGGGATCACAATTTATAATAAATTATCTTTTTGATATTATAAATTTAAACAATAATTTATAACATGTCAACTTACCACATTTAATTAACTTTAAAAGAGTTTGAAATGTTTTTTCAAGGGTTATAAAAATAGTAATAATGCATCAACATTAGTGGACGATAATACTATGATTAGTGTGCTGATACTATTTCCTATCAATTATTGGCTTGTTGTATTAAATGAATAGGAATAGTATCGAATATGATCTATTGAAATAGAACCAATCATGATTTATCATATAGTGTTGGTGTAATATACCACAATTACAATAAATGATTACAATTGAAAATAAAATGAACAAAAGTGAATAAAATAAAATAATCTTCTTCATGGCTGAGGCGCGGATATCTCGCTTTCTTTAAGGAAATTCAAGCCCACTGCGGCATAATCTACACCGATCCAGCAGTATATCTCTTGACTTGTCCCCTTCAGGATACAATAGCCCATCAACGATATACAACGCAAACAGCTCTGGATTAGTTGAAGAGTCCAAAGCTCCACCACAAGAACACCTTCATTCAACATATATTTACTCTCTTTGTATAGTGAATATAGTTAAATACTTAGAAATTTTTCTTTATTTCAGCTCTCTCTTTCTCCTCACATCTTTTATTTTTCACATTTATCATATTTCCTTGTACATGCAATAACATGCAAGACAACCTCTATTTATAGGTGAGGTATCAACTCCTGTATTAAATAGGAAGAATATGTAGTAAAGTGGGTATATGAATGGTTGGATGTTACATGAGTTACAAGCATAATTACATTGTATAATGGGCAAATAAAGACTTAGTGGTTATAGGAGTTTCAAGAAACTCATGACCACATTCTTCCCCTAACAAATATAAATATAATACTCATAATAAACAATTTATACCCACTAACATATGCACTTAATATATTAATTTAATAATAAAATGCATATACACCAACATTTCTTCACTCATTTTAATATTAAATTATGAGAGTTCACCAATTTAGTTGAAGGTAGACAATTATGCATAATGAAGGTGTGCTCTGCATTGAACCTCCACTTAGTAAAACAATAACCTTTACTCCAGAGTCAGTAGTGGTCTCAGACTTGAACTATGAATGCTTAAGGGAAATAAAAAATTATGCTTACACACAACAATCAAGATGTTGACATAAGCTTTAATAGCCAGCACGTTACAGCCATGTGGTATCCCGATTTTTCATGAGCGTTTTTTAAAATAAGCCTCATTCTCATAGGAAGCGGCCTACTTTCACACTCACATAGGTAAAATCTGTTAAGGGTGGTCCTGTAATTTTGACACCCTACTCATAATAGATATAGAATTTCATTAAGAGTTCTTTGACTTAACCTTCACAAATCATTATAGGAACAATGCACTCACATCATAGAAAAGATTAAATAATAGTACATTCCATATCAAGTCATCATATGATTTGTTCTTCCCATTGAACCTAGTTATAGGATCTCTAGTCCCCATGACTCATAATTTTATAGGTTTTCTTCCCCCCGCCCCCCCCCCCCCCTCCCGACATGATTCAGACCCTTTATCTTGTCAAGGCCTTAGTTTTGAATCTGCAAGATTAACACAATTAATATTGGTATACCATTGATTAATATGATCTCACAATATTGTGTTTTTCTCCTTATGGTCTGAATTTATCATTATAAAAATAATTTTTACTCTATCAATAAATTTTTAGTGCTATCACATAACTCAAACTAGAGAAATCACTTTCTCAAAATAAAGGGATTGATCAATTCACTTTTTCACTACTTGAACCTAAAATAATTAGTTCAACCTCCACATTAAATTTAGCAAATAATAATTGCTTTTTCATTTCAGCAAATAACACCAAGTTTATTTTTTCTCATTATGCATCAAAAACACTTTTAAGTACAAGAAGTCACAACTTTTTTTTAAACCAACTAAATATACTTGATTTGCTTGTGCAACCTGTTTAAGTACTTTTACATAATTTCATGCTAAGTGCAATTAGCTACATATCTCATATTTCATTAGGCTAGTAAATTCATTTTTTATTTATCACACCACTTTCACACATTTGAATCAAAAGAAGTTGCATGGCTCATATACAATCAACAAAATGTATTTCATAAATTTAATGTGACATGTCGAGGAAAAGTTCATCACATAATTTAGGTATTTTTTCATTCCAAGAATAAAATTTATCTCACTCAAATATTTAATGTCAAATAACTACTCAATATTTTTTATTCTTTCTTTGATAACATGTTAGAGCCAAATATAAAGACATCAAGTTATATGCAAACTAATAATGACATGTGATTTACTCCAACAATAATTATGCACTTATAACACTTTTTTAACTCATTCTCAAAAGTGCAAATATCATAATTTTGTGTTGATTTTTTTTCATTGCATTAGCCCCCACTATTTCAAGATTTGAATACCACTTTATGATTATGAAAAGTAGTATCATTTTTTTTCATTAAAAAAATTAGGTAGAAGATTTTTGACCTTTCTTCCACAACAAGTAGAAAAAGTTTTACCTTTCAGTCGCTTGAGTTGAGGAAGTATAAAATGTTTTACCCTTCATCTCTTTCCTTTCATCTCTTGAAGAGACTAGTGATATTGAGATGTTGAGATCTCCATTTTGATATCCGCATTTTTTTAAACTGTAACAAGAGATGAATCTCCTTAAAATTATTGGTGTAATATACCACAATTACAATAAATGATTACAGTTGAAAATAGAGTAAATATATAATTACCCCCTGATGTTGGTCAAGATTTTCAAAAAGACACCTAAACTTTGAATTCGACCTATTACTCCATGATTCTTCTTTAATCCGTTCCAAATGCACCATTTTGGACCGCGTATATACACGAACCACAGGTGCGTGAAAAGGCTCAAAATTGACTTTTTTGACTAATAAAAGGTTGCCACGTGTAAATAATTAATATATAATTTATTTATTTTTTTAAAAAAAATTAATATTTTTTTTTAAATTACCCAGTACCCCCTCTCTTCCCCCCAACCCACCCTTTCTTCTTCAACACCATTAAAGCTTCATTGAAGTTTTTTTTTTTTTTTAAATATCATTAAAACTCCATTAAAGCTCAACACAATGTCTTCTTCAACATAATATCTTCTTCAACACCATTAAAGCTCCTCCATTAAAGGTCCATTGAAGCTTTTTTTTAAATATCTTTAAAACTTCATTAAAGATCCTCCATTAAACCTCATTTAACTATCTTTAAAACTCAATTCAATCATTTAACTATCCTTAAAACTCAATTCAATCATAAAATAATATTTTAAATTGATTTGACCAAAAAAAAAATAAACGAGAAGAGAGATTTTGACGGAGTAGAGGGGGGTTAGGGGGAGATCCTGACAGAGTGGGGGTGTTGGACGGAGGGTGGGGGTGCTGAATGGGGCTGGGGGTGAAGGGGAGCTATGGGACGTCGGGTTGAGGGGGGCTGGACGTCGGGGGTGGGGGAAGGGGGGTGGGGTGGGTGATAAATTAAATAAAAAGGAAAGATTTATTAAAAAAAATACAAAATTAAATACATTTAACACGTGGCAGCACCTGATTGGTGCGTGTGTTCAATCTCTTTGTTGTGACTGAGATTCAGCAAAAAATAGTGTATTTTCAACGGATTAAGTAAGAATCGTGGGGTAATTGATCGAATTCAAAGTTTAGGTGTCTTTTTGAAAATCCCGGCCAACATCAGGGGGGTAATTATGTATTTACTCTTGAAAATAAAATGAACAAAAGTGAAGAAAGTAGAATAATCTTCTTCATGGATGAGGCACGGATGTCTCGCTTTCTTTAAGGAGATTCAAGCCTCTTGTGGCATAATCTACACCGATCCAGCAGTATATCTCTTGACTTGTTCTCTTCAGGATACAACAGCCCATCAACTATGTACAACTCAAACAACTCCGGATTAGTTGAAGAGTCCAAAGCTCCACCACAAGAACACCTTCATTCAACATATATTTACTTTCTTTGTATAGTGAATATAGTTAAATACTTAGAAATTTTTCTTTATTTCAACTCTCTCTTTCTCTTCACATCTTTTCTTTTTCACATTTATCATATTTCTTTGTACATGCAATAACATGCAAGACAACCTCTATTTATAGGTGAGGTATCAACTTTTATTGAACAGGAAGAATATGTAGTAAAATATTCTGAGAATTGCTGAAAAACTTGCAACAAAGTTGCGTAACAGTCGTGGAATTTCAAAATTTGAGATTGTATATGAATTCTATCACTTCTCAAATAAAATGTTCTAAGCGAATTATTTCTTTCAAATTCAAAGTTATACATGTCGTAATTTAATTTGAAATTTGAGATACAATTGTTGTACAATAAATTTAAATTTTAGTCGATGATAATTAGTATTCAAAAAAAAATATTCCTGTTTGTTGGATTTCGTTTTACATTTTTGTATATATGAAATAGTTATTGTATAAAGTACGTATTTGATAATTAATTTTATTTTTACTTTTTCTAGTGTTCTGAAAATTGACAATGGGAAGCATCCATGTTCTTGTTAAACACTCTGGTAGATGGACATATGAACAACAATATGAAGATTACATCAGTGATGCGATATTATTAAGAAAAAATGCTTCGTATAACCAACTCTACACCCTACTGGCTTCTCACATTGATGTAGATTTGACCTGCAAAAGTGTTTAATATACTTATGCAGTCTATTTATGTGTTCACTGTCTATTTCATATGTTTCTAGCTATATGTATTTATATTATACATATGCAGTATGTTTATGAAATCACTGGAAGTTACATATGTGTCAAGCTATATGTATTTATAATAATAAATGTGCAGTCTTTTTTTATGTTCACTGGGAGTTAGATATGGTTCCAATTATATGTATGTATATTATAGCTATGCATTATGTTTGTGTTCGCTGACAGTTACATATGTTTCCAGCTGTATGTATTTATAATATACATATGCAGTACGTTTATGTGTTCACTGACAGTTTCACATATTTTCAGTTGTATGTATTTATAATATACATATGCAATATTTTATGTGTAAAAATCCTATATTCTTATATGTATTTTTTCAATATGCAGGACATATATCCTTTGGCATATTGTGTACTTGATTCTGAAAATAATGCATCTTGGAGTTGGTTCTTTGAGAATCTGAAGGAAGCATACGGTGAAAGAAAACATGTGTGTAGTTTTTGATTGTAATGCAAGCATCATAAAAGTTGTTGGTGGTGTACAATGATGTACCACATTATGCATGTATGCGGCATCTATGGAAAAATGTACAATAATATTGTTATAGTTTAAATGTTGCAGTTACAATTTAAATGTTGATTTGTTCATGATGTAGCATTATGTCAAAAAACAATTGCTTTATTTTTTCACTGATAATTATATGATTCTAAATTTTACTAAAAATATTTGATGTTATTGAACTTGTTATAGTTAAATTATTGCAGTTTTTTTTACTGAACTTGCTTAACGTAATCCATTATGAATATATTATACAAGACATATAACATGATTAATTTATACCTAAGAAACTGAAAGCAACACTTACCAAATTTTTAATCTAAAAAAATACATATGAGAATCTATTAAGTATCTATCTCCATCTATAAAAAATAAGAATAAGTTAACATAATTTTATTTAATAAATAAAAAAATTAAATAATACATATAAAGACATATCAATTATGTAATCAAAACATTAAATACATATGTTTTTTTTTTAAATATATGCATTAATCGTACATAAATATGCATTAGTCATAGATATATACACATAATTAAAAAAAATCTATGAATAACTCATAAATAGATATGAATATCTGCTTAAATACATATGTATTAAACTGGACAAATACATATGCATATGCATATCCGAAAAATAAATATTCAGATATATATATATATATATATATACACATAGCAGAAAATATATATTCAGACTTGTAAAAAACATATGCAATATTCATATATACATATGCATTATGCATAAATACATATGCATTAATAATATATACATATGCATTATGCATAAATATATATGCATATCTAGAAAGAAAAACATGCATTATTTAAAATACTTATGCATAAAATGAAAAATACAAATGCATATATGAAAAATACATATAATAACTGAAATATACATATTAATTACTCAAAAATATATTCAAAACTGGAAACCATATATTCATACCGACATATGCATAACAGTAACATAAACTAACCAGGAAAAATTCTATTTTATAGTTTTAACATCAAAAATCTAAATATCACATTAAATAAACGTTAAAATATTGACTTTCAACATTAAAGTAACATATGAAACCTAAGAAATATTCAACTAAATGTTAGTCCACCTAAAGTTAATTATTTTCAAATACAATAAATTTAAAATAAACATCAAATACCATGCACTTCAATATCTTTTGTTATCTCAATTTTTATAGGAGGCCTCACTGGTGCTTCATCATCACTTTGTGCCTTCTCTTCTTCTTTCCTCAAACCATAATGCCACAACATTGAAGCATATCTCGTTCGAAGAAGATCTAAATCAAAGTCAATATTTGAAACACATTCACCAAAAGTAAGGCACTGAGCATATGTCATCATATATACACCACAATCCCTGCAAATACAAATATATATCTACACTGTAACAAATACATCTTGTATAATCCCTAAAATACAAATATATTTCTTAAATTTAAAAGATACATATCTTCACATTATAAAGACAAAAATACATATATGAACATATTGTTCATAAAATATAAGATTACAAAAAAAAAAAAATACATATCTATGCTGTAACAAATACAAATCTTACAATATCAAATACAAATACATATCTACATTGTAACAAATACAAATCTTATCATTACTAAATACAAATACATATATATACTATAAAAATTACATTTTATAGCAATTTCGTCGAGATATACCAATCCGTCGCTACCACATCATCGAAAAATTCAAAAAAATGATGGCTAAGCCCGTTTCTCACCGAATCTGTAAAATCAACAAATCACCAACTAAAATTCAACCCTATGATCGATTATGGCTAATACTCCCCGGTAAAACACCATTATTTTCGTTACCAGTCACTATCACG
The DNA here is from genome assembly GCF_002878395.1 of Capsicum annuum. Taxonomy (NCBI): domain Eukaryota; kingdom Viridiplantae; phylum Streptophyta; class Magnoliopsida; order Solanales; family Solanaceae; genus Capsicum; species Capsicum annuum. The sequence goes on from NC_061119.1 coordinate 169,652,706, forward strand.
ATGAAATCTACTGGATAGACCCTCCCTCCATCAAAAATTTATCGAAAAATGCCAAATTCAACGAATCCAATCGAATCCACCAGCCCACCCATCGCCGAAAACGGCATCCCTTGGCTGAAAAAAAATCAAAAAAATCACAAAACATCAAAACAAAAAAAAATAAAGAAGAAAGCAATACGAAAAAATAAAAAAATATAAATTATATGAAAAGATGAGATGCAAGTACTATGGAGCACAATGTTTATCAACAGATTGTGAGATAAAAGCGAAAATTAAAAAAAAAATAGATTCTCCACAACTACTCAACAAAATCCGTCATCTTCCAACATTTCTTCACATAATTCTACAACATGCAAATTCGATATCTATCAAAAATCACAAATATCGTGTTATAAGCTACGATGCTTGGACTCTCCAAAAATGTTGTCACACCCTTGTCGGATTCTCCAAAATGCACTATTTTTTAAAGAGTCCGAAGCAACATAGGTTATGAGTCATGGCATTTAAGACTCTGTGCATTCCACTAGTGCCTAAATTACACCAAAGTCACAATTTTTAACATATTATCACTAAAAATTCAGCCATGTTAAATCATACCAAGCAAAAATTAGCTCATTAAGTCAAAATAATAGCTATAAAATGAAAAGAAAAAAAAAGGTTACCTAACAAAACTGATATGAACGCCAAGGCTGCGATGAACAGCGGAGCAATCAATGCACAGGAAGATCCCACACGTCATCGATTTCCAAGTTGGATTCTTAGCATTGCAATCGAAACACATCTAATAAAAAAAATCAAAATTTAAAATTAAAAATCATGTAAAAAATCAACCAAAATTAACGGATCTAAAACAGATCTCAAGAAATTCTATGTAATCAACAACAACAAAAAAATCCAAAATGTAGAAGAATGTGGAAAAAAGAATGTCAAAAATAAATTACAAAAAAAAAAGTTATATGAAAAAGATAACATGCATTACTTGTAAAAAATCAATTTACCTTAATAGATGAAAACAATAGTTATCAAGAATTGGAGAGAAAAAAATATAGTTTGAAAAAAAATTAACCGAAAAAGACATTACTGCAATATTGTGTCTGCTCCAAACTCTTTCCTCCACTTAAGCATGTCTTCCCACATTGGAATAGTTTTCTCAACATTGAGATCTCTTGCCTTAAAGAATCTACACAAAATTAATGTTGTGGGAATTGAAATTGATAAATTGGCGTGATAATAGGGTAATGTAAATGTAAAGTGGCGTGAAAAGAGGGTAGTGGATTAAAGTCACACGATTCTCAACAAAAGGTAAAGTATCGTTACTTTTGCTATTAGTTGTAATTTTGAAAAAATATTGCTATTAATTGTAATAAATGTCTTAGGTATGCTAGTTTGTATAATTTTTTCTAAATAATAATACTCATAATATACAATTTATACCCACTAACATATGCACTTAATATATTAATTTAATAATAAAATACATATAAACCAACATATAATAAAGTTATACATGTGTTGAAATTATTAATAAACAAGGAATTAAATAATATGAAAGACAATATATATATATATATATATTTTTCGCTAGTACCTCTTACCAAATGACTCCATATGTGTTTTAAAAAAATAAATTCGAAAACAATTTATTAATAGCTATAAATTACTCATTAAAATCGAGTACAAAAAATAAATATTAAATGAGTTTATGCCATATATATTATTAGAGTAAAATTGTTACACTATCACTTTATTTAATGTTATAGTATTTTAGAGTTAATATTTAGAATTTAAATATAATAAAAAATATAAAAAGTAAAATAAATTTAAATTTTTTTAATTTTTTTGAAAATTTGCTATTTTATGGAAATTTAACAAATATTCATTTTTGAAAAATAAATAAATTAAAAATTACAAAAATTGAATTAAAAAATAGTGAAAACACCTCTTGACATGTTTTTCAAAAATTTACATATTTTGTAAACATATTTCACAATATTTATCGTCAAACAAGTATTACGGAATAAAGTGCAAATGTATTCTGAAATATTGTGAATAATATTTATGGTCAAACGCCTACTTCATTTGTTTGTTTGATTTTAATTTAATACAAAATTAAAGAAAAAATAAATTTATGTATTAAATTAAAGTCACGTGAAATGTATCAAACTGCATTTGAATCTTCTGAACTTAAACATGACATGAGAAAATTTAAAGTTAAAGAATTACGAAAAAGAAAGAGAAATTTTTTTTTAAGTGGTCTTGAAAGAAAAGTAAAATAATAAAGATTATATTTTAAATATTTATAATATTTTTTATTATTTAATTATAATAATTATTTATGTAATTAATTATGCACAATAATAGTAATTACTATGTCCTATGTGAACATTCAAATGAATAAACAAAGAAACTAACAATATTACTTCACCAGAAGGAAACAGAAATAACTATATGCACGCGTGCATTTCTAAAATGACAAAAAAGAAGGGACTAATCTTGAATACAGAGACAAAGTATTTAAGAGGGTACATTGGAGAGATAGTGGATCCACATGAGTTATATATCACTTAGGACGAAATTGACATTTAATTTGGGTATAACAGAAAAAAGTTATATTCACACTATAAATTAGTTAATTTTTAGATATTTTTGCTTCTTTTATGGTAAAATATGATAAAATCTAAAATAAAGCTATGAAAATCTTTTCATAATTATAGTTAAATTTGAGCCAAAAAATTATGGCTATTTAGCACTTCCAACAAAAAAAAAAAGATGCTCAATGTTTTTTTGTCATTAGAAATTGCGGCCAAGCATAAAAAATAAATATGCAATACATGACTTTTCGTGAAATGATAATGATGTCCTTGATCGTTCCACTTGCTCATCTTTCTATATCCCAATATATTTTCACATAGTGGAGCCTAGGGTAAATTTTTAGGAGAAATTTATCATTATAGATATATACTAAAAAAATATGTGATACTTTATTTCTATCATCTACTATATCTTGTTAATATATTATACATATGCTATATAGAAACTTATATTATACATATACTATATAGAAACATGGGGGGTTGGGTCACAGGTGACAAAAGAGTTTTAAAATGAGGTGTAGGTGACACAAGTCTTAATTATTAGGTGAAGGTGACAATTACTTTATTATGAATTAAAAAAGTTGAAAAAGTTTGAAAATAACTCATAAGTTTTTAAATTTACACTTTGACCTAAATGTTAGCCTATATAACGGAAAACAGAGCAAAAAAGGCGTCTTTCTCTCTCTTCTCACCCTTTGTTGATTTCTCTCTCTTAGTGATTTTTGTTGTTCATTGTTGTTCCTGCTTCATTCATCATCTTCTGCTTCATTATCGTCATCTTCTACTTCATTATCATCTTCATTTTGTTCTTGTTGACCATTTGTTGTTGTTTTTGTTACCACTACCGTTGCTATTTGACCAATTTCTTTAGGTCAAATTTTGTTTCTAACATCACTTTCCCCTTTGGCATTACTTCATAGGAGACGTTGGTAAGTCAAATTATGATTTTTAGTTGAATTTGTCATCTGGGTAACTACTATTGTGTTATTGTTTTCCAATAATGGATAGAACCCAATCATGCATCCAACATAAAATCCATCTATTTAAACAGATAAATCATCTGTTGCGACAGATGAGACATCTGTTTCAAAGAAAGACTGGTATGTTGGATTCATGTTTAAACAGATGGCTCATCTGTTGCAATATTTGATATATATGTTGCAACAGATTAGTTACCTATTGCAACAGAACCTGAACACGATTCTAAGATAGGTTATAATAGATTAATAACCTGTTGCATCAGGTAAGTCATCTGTCGCTGTCGCAACAAGTTAATTATCTGTTGCAACTGTCACTCATCTGTTGGAATCAGCTTCAAAGGTGATTTAGTTATAACATCAATTCCAACAGACGATTCATCTGTTGTAATAGATATTCAGACCCGTAACATGAATCCCAACAGGTAAGAATCTATTGCGACTCATCACTTACCTATTGCAACAGATAACACATCTGTTGGGATTCATTCACGGCACTATGAAATCACTATCAACTTTTTTTAATAAATGACTTTATTTAGGTACCACTAATGAAGGGATTAATAACAATAGGGATGGATTGTCATGGTCATTGGGTCGAGAAGAGCAATCGATATGTATGGCGTTGGAAGGAGGGTGAAATGCTAGAGATGATAGCTATGACAGTCCAAAGTGATGTTTCGTATGATGATTTTGTGAACTTAATCATCAACTTTTGTGGACTGAATTGTCAACCGGAAGAATTCTTTATCAGCTACATGCACAACTCCTTTGAAAATCAGAGGGTACTGCCTTTCAAGATAACCGATCAGGTTCGGTTGTGTTCTTATCTAAGTGATTCAACCAGGCCGGTGTTAAGGGTGTATATGGTTGAAAAGACGAGAGAGAATGAGAACCAGAACGTAAAAGAAGAAGAAAAAAAAAGAAAACTTCTTTGATGATAGGTTGGATGATCTAGACATGAATATTCCATATGGTGATCAAACACCTACGCTCGTTGATGCGACCAATACGATGTGCAGTTCTTCTCAATCGACACAATCTAGAAATTTCCAAGACGACGGGACCAGCTTTTTTTATTGGAATGTCATTCAAGGATAAGAATGAACTATCTAACACTTTGTTTATTTCTTGCGTGAAAAAAAATTTCAGAATAAAGAAGGTGATTAATTTGAGCAGTATCTTTTGCTTCAAATGTGCTAATTCGAACTGCAAGTGGTGGTTGAGAGCAGTGAAGTACGTAATTTATGACAGATTCGTCATTTATAAATATGAAAATTATCACACATGTGGTTCGAAGCATATCTTGGGCCAAAATCCTCACGCCGCGACAAAGGTCCTCGGTGAATATTTCAGGAGTAGTTTCGCCGATGGCAAAGGCCCTTCAACAAGGCTTATGGTCAATCAACTCCTTACGGATTTGGGTGTCCTGGTCAGTTATTAGAAGGTATATACGACCATGAAGATTTCCAAGGACCTGGTTTGGGGGACACTCGAGCATGGGTATGAAGTCTTGGATACTTACCGTTACATGATTGAGTCCACAAACCCCGAAATGAAGACGACATTGCATCTGGATGAAAACGGAAGGTTCAAGTACTTTTTGTATCATATGGTGCTTGGATTCAAGGTTTTTGACATTTGAGAAAAGGCATAGTCGTAAACCGTACCTTCTTGAGGAGCAGGTATAATGGAGTTCTGCTAGCGGCGGTGGCACAGGATGTGGAGAATCACATCTTTCCTGTCACTTTTTGTGTAGCAGACAAGGAATATGATGCCTCTTATGGATTTTTTTT
>NC_061119.1:169661072-169666509 GCF_002878395.1 Capsicum annuum
TTTTGTGTAGCAGACAAGGAATATGATGCCTCTTATGGATTTTTTTTGAACAACTGCGACGCTGTGTCGAAGATACTGAAGAGTTTGTTTTGTATCAGATAGGCATCCAAGTATTCCAAAGATGGGTTCACTTTTCTTCACTTCAGCTTACTTTGGTTGTTGCATCAGGCATCTTGAAGAGAACATTCGAAACAACTATCACAACGAAAGGGTCGTCACCCTTTTTTATAGAGCAGCTAAAACATATAGTAGAGAGGAGTTTTTAGACCATTTCAATTAAATAGCGGATGTGAATCCAAAGGTAGCAGAATTTCTTGCACGTGTCGATTTCGAGAGATGGAGCTGGGCATTCTATCCAGCAAATAGGTACATTCTTATGAATTTAATATCTTGTTTGATTTACAAGTTTAGTTTGATGTCGTACTAAGTGATTCTTTTCTATAGGTACAATATTATGATATCAAACATAGCTAAATCGGTGAATTCATTGTTTGGCGATGAAAGAGAATTTCCAATCAAGGCTATGTTTGAAAAAATAAGCGAGAAATATAGCGATTTTTTTAACGAAAGGCGTGTGCAGTTCAAGTACCCAGAAAAAAGAACCCAATTTGTTCTAGAAATCGAAAAGAAAATATCAACGAAAATCAGTTTGGGAAATAGGTTATTCTCTCATAATATAGCAGACTATAAATTTTGTATCATCGGTCATGGTGATGCTGCCACGGTCGATCTTCAAACAAGATCTTGTACGTGTAGAGTTTTTGACTTGGACAAAATACCTTGTCCACACGCTATGGCAGCCCTTTGAGCTCAATACGGCCATAAATATGGACCTGAAGTTTATGAGCACTCCTCTCAATATTATTTGGTGGAAAAATATGAAATGACATATAGTGGGCATATTACTCCGGTGCCTCCCAAAGAATCTTGGGTTATTCCAGTAGAGCTTATGGAGAGATTAATACCTCCTTCATATATTGACCAAAGCATTATCAAATCGGGAAGAAAGTCATATAAAAGGAGGCGTGGAGTTGGAGAATCATTTTCATCAAGAAGAAACAAGTGCTCCATATGTAAGTGCGCTGGCCACAAAAGAACTACATGCCCGAATCATAATCCACCATGATTGTTGTAATTGTAGAAATTTGTGTTGTTGTTTGTTTATTTGTTTGTTGTAGACTTTTATATATTTAAATCATTTTTGTGAACCTAATGTTATCATTTATTATATATAAAATGTCTTTTTTTTAAAATAACTTGTGCATCAATAAAATGAGGTAAAACATGAACTTAAATAATACAGCAGACCACAATTATTCTCAACAGTTGCACAAACAACTGGAATGCTTTCCTCTAACAGATGAAAATCTGTCGAAACAGATGGATAATCTGTTGAAAACCAACAGATGATCAATTGGTTCCAACTGTTGAAAAAACTCAAAAACCAAAATTGCTAGTGCTACTGGATTCAACATTGCCTCCAACCATCGGTATGTTAACATGTATTAGATTAGAAGAAAACAGAATAAAAATTGAATAAGAATTAAAATGCCAAAGTCTGAAAGTAAATTTTTTATTAAATGAAAAATAAAATACATTAGGTATAGATCCAAAATAAAAAAATTAAAATACATACGCTAAAAGAAAAAATACATTCTAATTATTATTATCATCATCATCATTAATGACAGCCGACCAATCAACTCGTAGCAGTAGGGCTCTCATCAGCCTCTGCATCTCTCTGAATATTGTCGCTCTCACAGCGACCAACTCGCTCTCCAGGTCATTAACCTGCCTTTGAAGTTCCCGCACTGTGTCGCGTAGAATAGTAATGTTTGGAAAAGGATCAGCCATATCTAGAACACACATGAATTGACAAATATAAAGAAAAATATTCACAATATAATACAACATATACGACCAACTGGTAATTTTATACCAGAAAAAAACTTACCTCAACGAGAAAGGAATATTCTCTTTGAAGAGAAGTGGTTGAAGATATCATACGAAAGGAAAAATTCAAGAAATAAATAGAGTTGAATGAAGATTGAGGGACCTATAATATAATCTGGACGTGTCAGGCCAAAAGGCAGGACTGTTCAGCTCCATTGTATTAATTACATTAAAACTGGTGGCATTTTATTTTCTATGAAAACTCGCGACTTTTTGTTTTACACTAATTACTTCTTACCTTTTTATAGCGGTTTGAGACTCGATAAAAGCCGTTATTATTGAGTTGTTGCAACAGATCGTCCAATATTTTTAACAGATTTAGCATCTATTGCAATAGATGGATGGGTTGAATATGCAACAGACGGCTGTCAAAACAGATTTAACATCTGTTGCAATAGATGGTTTGTATATGCAACAAATAAGATATTGGATGCAACTTATGTATTATCTGTTGCAACAGATGGACAGTATGTATAAGTTGGAGGAGATGTTTTGATATCTTCTGACAGCTAATTCATTAGTTTCAGTTTCAACAGATGGAGTATTCGATTCATTAGCTGTTTTGAATGTGTGAGATAAAAAGTCTTCACCTCTTTTTAATAGTCCCTCCGTTATGTATTAGTTGGGCCCCATGAGCTTGGCACACCAATTAATAAAAATATAAATTAGGTGATTGTTTTACCAAATTAGCCTTATTAATTATGATTAGAAAGTATAAATGTGAATAATATACTTTATGTAGTCATTTAATAATAGGGGTAATCTTGAAAGAATATAATAAAATTCTCTTGATTTTATAAATAGAAAAACCAAATTGAAACAAACATATTTAGAAAGAAGTAATCACATGCGTGCAGATTAATTAAAAAAAAGTCAAGTCTATCGCAACAGGTTTACCATCTGTTGTAACATCTAGATTATCTGTTGCGACAGATGGACCATATGTTTGGAGGAGATATTTTGATTTCTTCCAACAGCTGATTCGTCAGTTGCAACAGATGGAGATTTTGATTCATCAGCTATTTTGAATATGTTAAGATAAAAAGTCACGACTCTTCACACCTCTATTTTAATAGTCATCACATTAGTGCCGATGAATAAACAACACTGACATGTCCTGATGGGTAGGAAGAATAAGATGCGTGCAATGGATCCTATTTTCATGCATGCGAGTTATGTATATTATTGATCATGCTACCAAGAAGACACATAAAGTGCAATGATTTTGTGAATGCAGTTTTTTACTGATGATTAGACACTAATCCTTCAAACAAGATCCTGAATTATATAGTTTAGTTTGATAAGTGCGAACTGATAAGGCCGAAGGGTTCCAAGATGGTGGTGTCGATACCCCATTACAATTTAATGAAACGATTCATGCACATGTTTTTGTGTTTGGGGAAGGGCTCAAATTTTTAGCGGAAGTGTAAATATCTAATAGTAATTGAACCAATTTTAATGTCATAATGGACTTCTTGAAAGGCCTCCGAAGCCTCGTAATACAGCAAATAATGATAGAACCAATAGAAATTCTCCTGGTCCAAATTTATATGGATAGATTGGTGGAGGAGACTATTATACAGCAGAAGGTGTTTAGGAGAAAACCTGTGCGGGAAGAGGGAGGTTGAGAAGGCCATACATCATCTTAGTACTTGTTTAAGAGGATACACAGGGTCAATTCCTCTTGACCATTCTTCTTTTTCTTCAACGACTGATGGATTTTCATTTTTGGATACACTTTCACATTCGCATCTCATCCATTTTTTTTTATTTTTTATGTCAATTTCATAAGCTAATTTTGCTACACTTTCCTTCCGACCCTATGTATCCTCTTAAACAAGTACTAAGGTGATATATGGCCTTCTCAACCTCCCTCTTCCCGTACAGGTTTTATCCCAAACACCTTCTGTTGTATAATAGTATCCTCCAACAATCCATTCATATAAATTTGGACCAGGGGAATTTCTATTGGTTCTATCATTGTTTGCTGCATTGCGAGGCTTCGGAGGCCTTTCAAGAAGTCCATTGTGCCATTAAAATCGGTTCAATCACTATTGGATATTTACATTACCGCCAAAAACTTGAACCCTTCCCCAAACTTAACACAAAAACATGAGCATAAACCGTCATTAAACTGTAAAGGGATATCAACACCACCATCTTGGTCCCTCAGCTTTGCCAGTTCAAACCTAACAGTCTTAACTGTAAAATTCCATATCTTGTTTGAAGAATTAATACCTAATAGATAAAGAACAAACATTCATAAAATAATTGTACTGGATGTGTGTTTTCATGATAGGTTGATCAGTAATACATACCTCCCACATATGAAGTGGTTCCATCTGCAAGCAGCTTATTCCTTCGAACCCATCTTTACTCTAGCCTTTAATGTTGGCCGGGCAAAAGTGAATCCAATTTCACTTCTTTTTATCTGCAAACAAGAGAAATACATTTGATGTCAAACAAGAGAAGAACAAGAAGAACATTACAAAAGGGTAACACAAAATTGAGTAAATCAACAGATGACCAATATGATGCAATAGATTACCTATCTGTTCAATCGATAAGGCATCGTTTGCAAAGGATGGATGACATGTTGCAACAAATGGGCTATCTGTTGGAATAAATCAAACCAGCCTTGCTACTGGTTTGATTTCTTCAAAATATTGCTCCGTCTGTTCCAACAACTGATTCATCAATTGTAATAGTAGAGGAAACTGTTGCAACACCACCACCAACAGCATCAACAACAAAGAAACAAATAAAATAACACCATATATTCCAACATCATCCACAACACAAATATCACATGTTCCAACACAATCACCACCCCCAACAACAGCACCACCAAAGTACCAAACATAAGACATAAAAAAAACTATACTGATAACAAGGCTTTTTAAGTTCTCCCAACAGATGACTTTTTTTCACATATTTTAATAAAAACAATAATTCGTTCATTCAAGACTTAAAATTCATAGTTCCTTCAATTTTCTCAATAAATAGCAAACTGGTAATGGGTAAATTATTGATAGCAACAAATGTAAATAACTAATTTAAATGACATACAAAGAAGAAGATGAGATGAAAAAAGCAACTTTGAACTATACCTGCAATGTCAAAAAAGCAAACAGATCAGAACATCCAGTTCAGTCGAGAAAAGATATTGATTGGTTGAGATTCCAAAGGATCCTCATTCAAAAGAAGAGCGAAAAGAGAGGAAAAAAGAAAACAACAAAGATAATTGAGAATAAAGAAAAAAGAAGAGTTATGAGTTGAGTCTAGTCTAGACTACTTTATGGCTGAAGAAGAGAGAGTTCTAGATATGGGGGGTTTTAAATATTCATTAATAACTTTTGAGGGGCACGAGGAGACGGTGACATTGAAAAGACCAGATAAGACTACTCACTCAGGAGATTTTTGACTTATCAAAGTTGTACCGAGTAATATTTTTTACCACCTTAGTATTTTAACTATTTTATCT
>NC_061119.1:169666609-169667673 GCF_002878395.1 Capsicum annuum
AGAAGAGTTATGAGTTGAGTCTAGTCTAGACTACTTTATGGCTGAAGAAGAGAGAGTTCTAGATATGGGGGGTTTTAAATATTCATTAATAACTTTTGAGGGGCACGAGGAGACGGTGACATTGAAAAGACCAGATAAGACTACTCACTCAGGAGATTTTTGAGTTATCAAAGTTGTACCGAGTAATATTTTTTACCACCTTAGTATTTTAACTATTTTATCTCGGAAAAGAAATACCTAAATTGGTTTATAAAAAAAGGATCAAAAAATATTTAAGTGCAATAGATGACTTAATCTGTTTGATAGTATACAATAGATTCGTGATCTGTCATAACAAATGACGTAATTTGTTTGATAGTTTACAACAGATGGGTAATATGTTGCAACATATTACCTAATCTGTTTGATTTGATCAAACAGAAAAGACATATGTTGCAACAGGTTGAACATTTGTTTATATATAATTTCAATTGAGTTCATATGTTAGACTAAAACCTTAATTGAATGTGAGTTCTCATAGGGTCAAATACAACTTTAATTGAGTCTTTTGGTAATTTCATGATGAGACGGTACTGCGTTCCTCCGACCAGAGTCGTTGATCGATCACTCTGAGCCGAGCCAATTCTTACTACCTCATACGTTAACTAATACCTTAATTGATTAATCTAGGACTAGGGTACTAATACCTTGAATGAATAATCTGGGACTAAGGGTAAGTTCTCATAAGTTCAACTACAATTTTAATTGAGTCTTTTGGCAATTGCATGATGAGACGGTACTGTGTTCCTCCTGACTAGAGTCGTCGATCGATAACTTTGAGTTAAACCGATTCGTACTACCTCATATGTTAGACTAATACCTTAATTGATTAATCTAGGACTAGGGTACTAATACCCTAATTGAATATAGGGTCAACTACAACTTCAATTGAGTCTTTTATCAATTACATGATGAGACGGTACTGCGTTCCTCCCGACCAGAGTCGGCGATCGATCACTCTGAGCCAAACCGATTCTTACTACCTCATATGTTAGACTAATACCTTAATTGATTGATCTAGGACT
>NC_061119.1:169670673-169679987 GCF_002878395.1 Capsicum annuum
TTGATTTGATCCAACAGAAAAGACATCTGTTGCAATAGGTTGAACATTTGTTTATATATAATTTAATTCAGTTCATATGTTAGACTAATACCTTAATTGAATATGAGTTCTCATAGGGTCAACTACAACTTCAATTGAATCTTTTGTCAATTGCATGATGAAATGATACTGCGTTACTCTCAACCAAAGTCGGTGATCGATCACTCCAAGCCGAACCAATTCTTACTACCTCATATGTTAGACTAATACCTTAATTGATTAATCTAGGACTAGGGTACTAATACCTTGATTGAATAATCTGGGACTAGGGGTGAGTTCTCATAAGGTCAACTATCGATTAATCTAGGACTAGGGGTGAGTTCTCATAGGGTCAGCCACAACAGATGGCGACGCCTATTTGATAATTTACAACATATGGGTAATCTGTTGCGACATATGACAATCCATTTGATAATTTACAACAGATGGATAATCTGTCGCAACAGTTAACTTAATCTGTTTGATAATTTACATCAGATTCATAATTTGTTGTTACTTAATTTGATTGATAATTTACAACAGATGAGAAATCTGACGCAACATGTTAAACATTTATTTTTTACAATTTCAATTGAGTTCATATGTTAGACTTCTAAATTGATTAATCTAGGACCAGGGGTGAGTTTTTACAGAGTCACCTCCTAGAGTACTCGATCAACTACAACTTCAATTATTTTTATATGATTTTAAAAATTACGCATATATTTTATGATTTTAAAAATAATTAAGATCATTTCGGACCAAATTAACATTTTCAAAACTATTTGTTATTCTTTTCCAAAATACAAATCAATCCATACAAAATGTTTCATCATTTCAAATCTCGAGGTCTAGCTCTTTCTATCTTATTCTCACTCAACAATACAGTACAGACAATAACTACTCAACAAATTTGTTCAACCCTCCACAACAGATTATTTTTCTTCTTATTTTCGACCATATAGGTGTTATTTTCGACCTCATTCTTGCTTGTATCAATCATTTTCTTTGTCTTCACAACAACAGAGTTCGATAAGAGCTCTATATTTGTTTTTTTCTAAAAAATAAGGGCTTTTAAGTTAATGATGAAAAATAAAACTTTTAGTTGTATTATCTTCGAGAATGGGTTTACAATTTTGAGTTTTGATGGTAAAATTGTAGAAAGAACTCGATAAATCCCTAGTTTCCGTCGCAGTGTTTCGTTCACTATCGTGGTATAGTTGGATGGTGTTGGTGGTATTGGTGGTGGTGGTGGTGGTGTTTGTGGTCGTCGTGGTAGCACCGGTGATGACATTGGTTGGTGGTATTTGTGGTGGTGGCTGTTGGTGTGTCGGTATTCGTGGTGTTTGTAATATATTTTTTAAAATCTATGCATACATCAACTGTAATGTAATTTTTGTTTTTCTTTGTCTGTAGGTAAAACATGTTTCCCAAAAGAAAATAAAGTACAAGTCGATCAACGTCTGACCACTCAAAAAAAAGGCTACAGTACAGAGGAATTAGGAGGAGCTTTCTGAACAATCTCAGTCAGGAAAAAGTGAAGCTGAGGAGAGGTGTGAAAACAATGTTGAGGGAGGTAAACAAGGGTCCGTAGATAGTGATGAAGAAAATAAAAGTGAGAAAGAGAAGGAATTGGAGAGTCAGAAAGAGAAAGAGGATGATCATCAACATGATGATAATGGATCACCAATGGGGCGTGAGTTAATATCGACATCCCAGCATGATCCTGTCAAAACTTTTAGTATTAACAGGTCTGAAGTTGCGATGCCGATAAATGACCCAGAAGGAAAACAACTAACTGGTCAAATTGTACTTAAATGTCAGATGGGGAAATTTTTTGAACATTTTATGAAAATTATGAAGAACCAAAACATAGGCGGACTTTTTAAGAAGAGCTACTTTGGATGCTTTCTTGAGCTGCCTGAGGAATCCTCTGCCTATATCCGTTTCCCTATGACGATGGTATATGGTCTTCTCAAGCGCAGGATCAAGTACACGAGGGATGATAAAGATCCAGAGATAGATGAAATCTGGATCAACTACTGTGGTATGCCTGTTTGTTTTGGCTTGCAAGAGTTTGCCATAGTGACGGGCTTGAGATGCCATCGTCCAGAAGGACCACCACCTCGCAAAAAATCCAAGGCAAGAAAATACAAGGGAAAAATAGACGGGTTATTTGACATTGCTCAACGTGGCTACAAAGCATCAGATTTATTGACAGATCTTGAGGATAAAACCATACCAGAGCAGTACAGGGAGCAGTTGTGCTTAGTTTGGTTTGCCCATTCAGTTATATTGGCAAGAGACATCAACAAGGTCCTAGAAGATGATTTGTTGGCGCGTGCTAAGGATTTTGATAAATTTAACAATTATCCCTGGGGATATGACAACTTCTACTTGACTGTCCAATATTTACTGACAAAGCTATCCTCAGGGACGACCATATTATACGGCTTTTCTTGGGCTTTCATGGTAAAATTAATCACTAATTTTAATCATCCATTAATTTATATTGAATATAGTTATTATGATTTTTTTTGCTTGCTTCTTGTTTACACTTTTTAAGCTTGGGCATTTAAAGTCATTCCTCCCCTTCGAAAGCAGTTAATGGATTACCCGGATGAAGTTTCTCATCCAAGGATGTTTAGGTGGTTGGTTGCAAAGAGCAACACCAATATTAAGGAGGCTGATCTCTTTAACCCTCCAGATGATGCAGTACTTCTCCTTCAAGTAAAATAATTCTACTCAAATATAAGAAAGAATTGAACAGATGTTATATCTGGTGCATGAGATGTTATATCTGATGCACCAGATGGGACATCTATTGCGATGGGGTATATCTTGCATCAGATTACCCATCTTTGGCTTTGGTTTTCTGAACCCGACTCCTAAAAAATTAACCATCTACTGCAAATTATGCAACAGATATTTAATTTGATAATATATCATTCATCTGTTGTGATGTACAGATCATCTATTGCATAATAGATTACCCGTCTTGTGCAGCTGTTACAATAGATGATTGATATTTTACATCAGATTATCCATGTATTGCTCTGCTCTGAACCAGACTCAAATGGATTTTAACCATATACTGCAAACTTGTAATAGATGGGTCTTTTTTTTAAATGTAGCCCAACTGTAAAAATTATTATATTATATGATTTAAATGCATCTATTTTTTTTTTCTTTTTTATAGGTTGTGCATCCATGGATCGTGTCTACTGAGGAGGAGTCGGTGATGACTTCTTATATTATTCTAGGTTATGTTGATACTATTGCAGACCCAACGGTGGAGTTAATAAAGAAGGAACTGGCTGGAGCAACAGCCATAAGAAGAGCAGTTAGGCAAGGTCAGCCTAATGCTGAGGCTCTTCATGACCAACCTTTTACTAAGACAGATCCGGGTGCTTCTTCTGGTGGAGTTGATGGTGTTGGTGGCAGGCATGCTGATGCTGCTACCACTCATGATGATGAGAATGTTGGTGCTCAAGAAAGAATAAATATGTTTGAAAACACCCCTTTCGCCCTTACATAGGTCCCTCTCACCCCTCTTCTCCCTCGTGTTCTCATTGTGAATATGATGAGTGCAAGGACAGATAGGATAAACTCTTTGAAAAAGTAGAGGCTACATCTAAAGATATTGAGGAATTCAAATCCAAGAAGTGTGTCATACCATACAAGAAGGTGAGGGAGCTACACACTCCTACAGCGTTGGTTAGGAGAAAGAAAAAAGCAATTAGAGACGTACTCTCTGCTCGGGAATCAAAAGAAATTGTAATTTCTCCCTCTCCAAAAGCTGTTGAAGTTCAGGGGCTAGTAAAAAAGGTGGACATATGCGTGGAACTTGGCTCCGAGGAGAACAAGGATCTACGACAGGCCAAGAATGCCAAGCCAGGCGTACCAGATTACCCCAGGCCTCATTTTCCCCCCCAAGACTTCTAGACTATGACTATTATGCGTATGTCGTACGAAGACAAGGAAAGTTTACTTTTCCTAACCTAGCCCTTCTAATCTATCCCATGAAGAAAAAGCTATGCAACAGATTTCACATCTATTGCAACAGCTGGGTATACTGATGCAACTGGTTATGGCTTTGTTGCAACTTATTATCCATCTATTGCATAAGTTGCATTGGATTATTGATTCAGAGAATCCTATGCAACAGATGGACCATCTGTTGCATCTTTACAATTACTAGCCTATTTAAAAATTGACTTCTTATCTCACAGTATGTTGACATAATTCTCTACCTCATGAGAAAAAGGCAATTAACGTACCGAGAAGCTTATGACGCTACCGATAGGATAATGGACCTCGACTTCTGCAAGAAACTCAAGGATAGGTACAATCAACTCAATGGAGAGGCATCAGCCCTTAGCATGGGACTTGATTTCCTAGTTTCTACATTAGTCTTGGATGAAGAAGAAACGTTAAGATATGTTAGAGGGGACAGGCCAAATCTACACGATAAGAGCTGGA
Source organism: Capsicum annuum (assembly GCF_002878395.1). Lineage (NCBI taxonomy): Eukaryota > Viridiplantae > Streptophyta > Magnoliopsida > Solanales > Solanaceae > Capsicum > Capsicum annuum. The sequence continues at coordinate 169,675,174 of NC_061119.1, forward strand.
CCGAGGCAAAAAAGATTCTTGCTGTCATTAGCGTGAACGGCATGCATTATCGAGCTATTGAGATACTACTTGAGGAGGGAAAGACTAATGTTTATGACTCCAACGTACCTCTCGTTGACGATTTTGATCTTGTTCTCCTCGTGGAGCCACTGATGGTGCTGTTGCCCATCTTGTTGAGGGAGAGTATACTGATGAATCATTTGTCAAAGAAAGTGTTGATGAAGAAATCATGGGATTTTGAAGGTCAAAACAAGGGAATGATCCTTCCAAAAGATGATGCCGCTAAAGCGAGCGGCTCGCACGCTTTTGCACACATCGAATGTTTGCTGATCGGCACAGAAATGGCTGAGCCAGTGACTTTTCTGTGCGACAATGCTGTGGAAAACGTGCAAGAGGTCTGGGCTTATGGGGTACTAACTGGACGCTTAAAGCCTGTGTATATAGAAGAGCCTGTGAAATAGAAATTTTTAATTTCAAGTCACCCTTCACTTTATTACATGTACATGTAGTGGAAATAATTTTTTTTGATGAAAGTTGAGTTTTTTATAACGCAATAGATTAGATTGTCAATCTGTTGCAACAGTGGGAAGACCTGTTTGAATAATCTAATAATCTAATAATCTAAGTCTAATATGTTGCAACAGTGGGAAGACCTGTTTGATAATTTCTATGAATAATCTAATAATCTAAGTCTAATCTGTTGTAACAGTGGGAAGAACTGTTTGATAATTTTCGTAGATGACCTAAATTTTACAACATATGCAGAAATCTTTTTGATATTTTTCAAAGTTAGGCTTGAATATCCATGTGCTCGTCGATAACAAACTAGTAGCAAATACACACACCACGATGAAAATTTCAGCAATTAGGCTTTAATATCCATGTGCCCAACAACACCAAACCAATAGCAATAACAACAATAATGTAGTATCTTCTTGTTCGATTTTGTTTCTCTTCAAAAGCCTTGACTTTGTTCAACAAACCCCAGATTACACGATTTGCTTGTGAAGGGTGTCGTTCTTCATACCAATCAAAGTAATCGTATCCACCCAATTTCTATAAAAAAGAGAATACAATTACAAAATAATTACAAGTCAATAATTAAATTAAAAAATTACCTTTGAAATCTTACAAGTAAAAAATCTACGATCCAGATTTTGTTGAGTCCAAGAAGTCTTTAACAGAGCTTTATGATCGCACTTACAATATCAAAAATCTTTATCACAAAAAACAGTGGAAGATGCGCTCGACATTGTCAAGGTCAGTTGGAAAAAATGAAAGTAATAATTTGAAGAATTTGGATAGATAAAAAAAGATGACGATGAAGAAGAAGATTTGGAAATTTAGGGTTAAATTTTTAGGAGAAGGATGAATATATAAGACAATGGGGGGGGGGGGGGGGAATGACCGTTGGGGGGCAAGTGACGGTAAGTCAGCGAAATGTGCCAGGACTGAGACTAACACATTTGATTCCTATTTTATTTTACATGTTTAAAATGAACATGTCTACTTGATGCCTATTTTATTTTAGGTGTTTGAACTGAACACCGTCGATGGGTTGCGCCTTTTTTATTTCAATTCACTTTAACATTTTTAAATGTAGTGATAATTTTTTATGTCCAACAAAAGTTGATTTTGTATAATGCAATAGATTCTCTATCCGTTGTAACAGTTATCCTACCTGTTCTGACATATAGTTTATCTGTTGCAATAGGTTGGTCATCTGTTGCATTATCTCGATGTTTTTATCTAAAGTCCATCTGTTACAACAGTAGAAAGACCTGTTTGATAAATTCCAATAGATAACCTACCTATTGCAATATATGTATAAATCTATTTGATTATTCCAATAGATGTGTCTTCTGTTGTAACAGATAAAGTCCATCTGTTGCAACATATGTCTAAATCTATTCTTTTTTCCCAAGAGATGTGTCATCTGTTGCATTATCTTGATATTTTTATCTAAAGTCCATCTGTTGCTATAGTGGAAAAACCTATTTGATAAATTCCAATAGATCACCTACTTGTTGTAATATATGTCTAAATCTGTTTGAATTTTCTAATAGATATATCGTCTGTTGCAACAGATACATTATCTGTTGTAATATTTGAATCTAGTATTCCTTTTCAATTAATAAGTTCAAATATAAGGAATAAATAAAATTAATAGACAAAATAAAATAAATCAAAGCCTTCATAAATTAGCTGAAATAAGTCAACGAATAAATGAAATATAAAAAAATTATTATGGGTACAGATCTCAACAAATACATCAACAACAATTTAAGTATACTGCCAAGGATTGCTTTGACAGGCTCAAGCTATAAAGATCTACTCAGTATGGACAAGTTGTTCTTTATCTGGTGCTATGGAATTTGACTTTGCTCGTCGTGGATCTTCATTGTCGCTTGCGTACGGTTTCTGCGCTTTCTGTTCTCTGTATTTCCATAAAAAGAGTAGCATATTGTCAATGTTGTTAGCAGTAGCTTCTTCTACATCCACCTGGAAAGCCAGAATTGGTCAATGCTAATCATGAAGATACAACAAAATGAAAAAGGATAACTCATCTCTTCTAGCAAATCAAATAGGTCTTCCTTCTATTTTAAATTTTCCCAAACATATTATATTTGTTTTGCAATAATGAATCAACTGTTGGGACAAATTTCTACATGAAGAAGACCCTGTGTGATAATTTCCAACGAATGAACCATCCGTTGCAACATATGAATCATCTGTTGCAGCAGATAGGTCGTCTGTTGGTACAAATAAAAGTTGTACGAAGAGATATTTGATTTGCTAAAATAGATGAGACATATGTTTCACCAGATAAAGTATCTGGTGCAACAGGTTAGTCAACTGTTGCAACAGATGTATATATCTGTTTGATAATTTTTTAGCAGATGTACCATCTGTTGAAATAGATATGTGTCTGTTTGTTTTGTCAGTTGGAAGACATATAATATATTCACCTTCTTCAGCTCGTGCTGCTCTTCTTTGGACATTGTACGTTGCTCAGTGCAACACGCAGACAGAAGAGTTGCAATTTTACTTTTTTGGATGCCTGATAATGCCCAGGAAATCACTCTCCTTCTCCTCTTAGCCCTAATCTCTAATGGAGCGGATGGAAATAAAATCCTCTTTGATGGAATGAGACCACTCTTAGATGTCAATTCCTTTGCAGAAGCAGTTAATGCATTAATAGAATTAATCACTACATCATGTTTCGCCCTGCAGTCTTGACATTTGCATGCAGAACATTCGCTGGGAGAGGCAAAATCTGTATAACTAGTATGATCATACTCATAATGGTTTGCTTTAAATACTGTACGAGGAGCATCATTAGCACCAACAGCAGCACCACTACCACCACCACCAACTCCATCAACAACAACAAGCCTACCTTTCAAAATTGTTTTTTTGTAATGGTTGTTGCTCCAAACAATTCCATTTTTATTCTGTCGATGACCTTAGGGTCCGATAAAGTTTGCACAGATCGTAAAGTAAAAAAAATGGCATCTTCAACTCTTGATTGGTCGAAACTAGCGACGGATGCACATTCTAACATAAATCATTACATGTATTAGAATGATGATTAGATCATTAAAAAACATTAATTAGAAAAAAAATAATTATAATTATACTTACTGCATCCTTCGGGGGGTTGACGAGATCAAGAAATTTTGCATTTTTATTAGTTTTGGCCGACAACCATCTCAAGATTCTTGGACAGGAAACTCCTTCCTGATAGTTCACTTGTTGTCTCAAATAAGGAATGACTTCAAATGTCCAATCCTATAAAATAACGCCAATAAATCAAAATCATTATTGAGCAAAAAAAATAAATGATATCATAATAGAAGAAAGAAACATTTACCATGAAAGCCCATGGGAAGCCATATAAGTTGACTGTCTTTGGCGCTAACGGAATCAACAAATATTTGACAGTCATTTTGAAGCATTCATACCCCCATGGATAACTGTTAAATGCCTCAAGATTCTCGGAGAGCTTTATTAAACCGAGGCTTATGTTGTTGTTAACGTCTCTCGCCCAAAGAATATTATGTACAAACTAAACTAAGCACAATGACTGCTTGTGCTTCTTTGAAAGTCCTTTACCTTTCAACGCTTCTATCAAATTTTTGTTTTTGAAACTTGGACCAACAATGGACACCAGGTCATCACGATCACACGACTTGCCTTTGCCTTTTTTAGGTGTACGGGGTTCTTTTTTTGGGTTATAATAGGTATAACTTGAGGAGGAGGATAACATTTTAGTCCAGTAACTATGGCAAACTCCTTTCAACCAAAACAAACAGGTATGCCACAATAATTTATCCACATCTCATCCATCTTATCTTTGTTTTCATACATAAACCTATGCTTGAGAAGTTCATATACCATTTTTATTTGAAAATGAGCATTGTTATCCTCCGGCAAATCAAGATATTTCCCAAAGTAGCTGTCCCTGAAATAAGCATCCAATTTTCGTTCTCGAAGTATTTTTCTGAAGGCGTCGAAAGATTTTCCCATAGCTGACTTAACCATGAAATCACCCGTTAAATCTATGGCACCATCGCACTGCATTCTCATAGGATAACGATCAATGCTGAAGGCTTTGACCAGCTCTTCGGTGGAAGGGCTATTAGCATCTGCATCATCTCTTTTGAAACATTCCTCCTCCCTGTGTTAAAGCAAGCTCATAGAGTGGTGGATGTAGCCTAGCTGCTTCACTTGTTCCTTTACTTGGACTTGATTTGGTTTCTGTTCTTTTGAGAACCATATTATCTAAAATTAACAAGAACATAAAATAATAT
>NC_061119.1:169680087-169700817 GCF_002878395.1 Capsicum annuum
GCCTTCAGCATTGACCAGCTCTTCGGTGGAAGGGCTATTAGCATCTGCATCATCTCTTTTGAAACATTCCTCCTCCCTGTGTTAAAGCAAGCTCATAGAGTGGTGGATGTAGCCTAGCTGCTTCACTTGTTCCTTTACTTGGACTTGATTTGGTTTCTGTTCTTTTGAGAACCATATTATCTAAAATTAACAAGAACATAAAATAATATATTATTATTGATTAATGCATCGTTAAAAAAGGATAACAGTAAATCAAACAAGCAAAACAGTAAAATAATAGTTGTAATAGATCACCGATCTGTTGCAGCATATAATCAAACTGTTGCAGCGGATGAGTAATCTGTTGCAATAATACAAAACATACCACTCATCTTTTAAGATAGATGAATAATCTGTTCAACAGATCACACAACTATTGTGACATCATCTGTTGCAACATATGAGTGATCTGTTGGAACAGTTAAATAATCTGTAGCAATGACTGAGTAATCTGTTGTGATAATACAAAATATATCACTCATCTATTGAGAAAGATGAATGGTCTGTGAAATAGTTTAGACATTTGTTGCAACACATGAGTGATCTGTTGGAATAGTTATCAACGGTCAATATTATTTAGATTTCTTCCAACATAGGGTCGACTATCGCGACAGATGAATGATCAGTTGGAAAAATCAAGTCTTGGACTTTTCCTGTAGGAATAGTTGGTAGGATTTTATCCAATAGGAGGTTCATCTGTTGCATCAGATCATTAATCTGATGGTTTTTCCATTGCACCAGATGGTTAATTAGTTGCATCAGATTTTTTATCTGAAGCTTAATCTGTTGCAACATATGGTAAAGCTGTTGCATTAGATTATTAATCTGTTGCATCAGAATTATAATCTGATGGTTCTTCTGGTGCATCAGATGGTTGATCTATTACATCATATGATAAATCTGTTGCATCAGATGGTTAATATATTGCACCAGATGGGTAATCTATTGGAGTAAACAATAGCACAATTTTGTTAAACAAAAAATAATAATTTTATCATTTTTACCAAGAACAAGAACAGAACAAATCAAATCAAATTATCTTTTTATTTTTATAAACACAAACAATAAAAATCAAACTTCAAAAAAATGCAACAAACAACAAAATATCATAATTCACTTCGAAAAGAGAAGAGAATAAATACCAGAAACTAGGGTTTATTCAGACCGCATTTTAAATTAGTGCAACAAATATTAAAATTGTTAACCAATACTATAAGTGAAGTTGGCTCAAGTTTCTCATTTACCTGTGAAAGAAGAAAAAGACCGATGAAGAATTCGAAGCTGTTGTGGCCGGAGAGCAAGGCTGTCACATTGATTGAAGTCGAAAAGGAACTCGAAGCCCAACTATTTGTAGTCGGATGTTGAAGTCACCGAGGATTGAAATAAGAAATTTGCAGAACAGTTGGTTGGGAGAGAGTTGAGAGAAGCTGTCAAGAGAGGGATGAGAGACAGATTGATTGAATTGAAGAGGGAAACTCGAAACCCAACTATTTGTCGTCAGGGGTTGAAGGGAGAAATTTTGCAGAACTGTTGATGGGAGAGAGTTGAGAGAAGCTGTCGAGAGAGAGAAGAGGGAGGTTGATTTGGATTGAAGAGGGTGTGGGTTGGGTTGATTTGTATTTTTGAAAAGATTAGAAAGTTTTGAAAATATTAATCAAGTTCACAATTAACTTGATCAAGTTTCCTAATAATGTTTGACCCTATCTTTTGGTCAATGTCACCAATCCTTCATTCAAGATTTAATAGACACCTATTCTTCAATTTTCTCTAGAAACATAAAGAGAAGAACCATCAAAGATGTAACCGTTATTTAGGATTCATTTGACTATAGATACTTCAAATAGCTTTTGAAATTTTTTTTTTTGACCAAAAATATTTGGTCGTAAAATTTATCTTTATTTAATAAATGTTTTTGACAGATACTTTAAATTTTTAAAAACTAGAAAAAAAATTGAGCCAAATTATATTATTTGAGAACTTTTAAAAATTTAAACTTCATCCCATTTTTTTATGTTTTATTAAAATACCCCTTCATATATTAATCCAAATTAGAAGTATCTATTTGACAACCAACCTCACTAAACAAATCTTGTTATTTTACTCAAGTATGCAATAGTATTATTGCATATCAATTATTAAAAGTAATATAAATAGAAATATTAGATACTTCTTTGTGACTTGAGAAAATTTCGATAGGTCCTAAACTGATGTATGAAATTATTTGTAAGTAAGTTGAGCTTATAATTTCTTAATCTAATTTTTATCATAAAATATGCTCACTAATAAGTGATAATACAAAATTATGAATAATTTTAGTAATTTTTAAAGCTTACGGGTATAAATTATATATTTCTTAGAAAAGTCAAATACTTCCCCCTAAAACTATGACAAATGAAAAAAATATTTGAAAATCTATGGCAAAAAGTTTAAATTACTCGTAAGGGTAAGATGGTAATTTGATTACTAGATATAGCAAGGAATAATTCTTGAATGATCTATTCTTTTCCTCTCTCATTGAAGGAAAGAATAAGAACTTGGGTAAAATTTAATAGACCGTCGCTGTCTAACCATCCCCCCAGCAATTTCCATCATCTCCTTGAAACAAAGCTACCAATAATTATTATTGGGATACTTTTTTCGACTTTTCCGGTCATAGTTTGAATTCAGTCCAGGTATATACTGTTCATTGCCATCCTTAGCCTTTCTTTTCATTTTTTGTGATTTTTCTTTCAATTGAAAGAAATACAACTTTCAAAGATTTCTCCGAATTATATTTCTGTGCTCATAATACATAAATGATCCCTTTAACTTGATTTCAGGTTGTATATTTTTTACATAATACATAAATGTGCCCTTAACTTGGTTTCAGGTTGTATTTATTCCTTCAACGTTAGGATGTGTATAAGCAGACACTTAAACTTTGTGTAAAGTTGAACAATTAAAACATACATCCTACGTGGCATCTACATGGCAATTGGCGTGAGATTTCCATGTAGATGCCACACGGGACCGCTTGTCTCTTACTTGTTCAACTTTATACCAGTTGAAGTGCCGATTTGTGTACACTTAGGAGTCGTATAGGTTTTCATTATAGACCAAATGGGAGAGCCCAACCCGAAAGACTTGTCTGATAGGTGGGAGAACCCATTTAGCTTATATACTCATAAGCGTTTATCTATTTATCCGATGAGGGACAATTGGCACATAACAGTTTTAATCTGTGTCGATTTTATGCAACAATTTATGTATTTTGGACTTGAGCGTTCTATCTAGTTTTGTATTTATAGACATACACTTTTGGGATTGCTCGACGGGGAAACAATTTATGATAGTTGTAAGGGGTCGTTTGGTTGGGAACAAGTTATTCCGGGATAACTTATCCCACCATGTATATAGGACAACTTATCACATCACTAAGGTATAAATGGAGGGATAAATAATCCCGACCCTAACTAATACCTCCAATCAAACGTAGGATAAAATAATATTGCATTTTATCATGGAATTATTATACCTTATCCATCACACTAAACGTCCCCCACGTATATACCAGTCTGAGAATGTTAAAAGCCTATTGATTGCTCTATAAGATTCTAAAAAATCTTTGTTTCTGATTGAGGGAAAAATGTAAGAAAGTAATTCCTACAAAATTGAGATTAAAGATCACATATGTATATATCAAATAACAAAAATCAGAAGTTGTGCTTATGTAAGCAAAAAAACATATCCAGGATAGCTTGTAGACAAACTAAGTTTAATTGTGGCCCTAGATCTCCACATGTACATTGCAGCCTTACATCCTTAGCTTTTGTATACTGTTATATCCTACTTACATGCTCCTATTTTTTTAATCGCTAATGTAAATGAGATGCATAATTTGCTACTATTACATCAAAATGTTTTGTCTTCAGCTTCCTTTATGCCACCTACTCTTAGTTTTCATTTGAATTTTTTGTTTTGGTTATTCGTTGTTTTTTATCTGTCCTCTTTTGTTATAGTGGAAAGACCAAATGTTACATTAGTATTTTGTTGACCTCCAAAAGAAGCTACTATTGAAGGGGAGCCTAGAAGTAATTGGTAAAGTTGCTGCCATGTGACCAATGAGTCACGGGTTCAAGCCGTGGAAGTAGTAGCCTCTCTGACAGAAAGGCAAGTGAGGCTCCAAATAGTAGACCCTTGTGGTCTGGCCTTTCCTCAGATCCTACGCATAGCGGTAGCTTTAGTGCACTGGGCTTGCTTATTTTTTTCAAAAGAAAGCTATTATTGTTTTTTTTTTTTTGGGAAAGTTTTGCGTGCAAATGCATCTGCAATTGAGTTGTTTAGCTTCTCAATTTGAGTTCTGAATTGCCTCTGGTATATGCTCAATTGTGGTGTGTTTTCTCTATTTTTTCATATTTTTAATGCACCCAATTACCGCTAATGAAATTTGGTGAGTATCTGGTAGTTTCTCTATTCTTTTCGTTAGTTTCATATCATTATATCCAATTTGTACATTGAGGCATTGAACGTGTTTGATAACATGCCCAAATCAACTGATTTCTTTTGTTGTTTTTTCTCTTTTGATAGGTGTTCTGCAACTGCACACATTAGTAGACTCGATTGGTTAAAAACATAAATATTTGGAATTGGCTTACAAATGAAAGATCTACCACTTTCTCTCCTCCAACACTGAGCTTTCCTCAAGTAAAATGACTCTTTATCAACCTTTGTTTCTTAGTCTCTTAATATCGGATTTGGGTATTCATCTATGTGTTTTTTATTTATGTTTTATCCTGTTATCATTTTGGTAATTGAAATATGATGAAGCATAAGCGTTTCCTATTAGTGATGTTGTTTTCTGTGTTCTATTCTGGGGAAATATTCCAGCTTTGATATAAGTGAATCGTGCTAGCTCTTACCTAACTCGGATAATTTATATTTTTTAGGTTTATGCACAAATCCATGTGATTAAAATGCATCTTCAGAGAATTCTTTGTGAGATGCTACCTGCAATTTACATCTGTGTGGTGTCAAATTGGAGTAGATGCTCCATAGTGCATATATCTTTTTAATACAGTCAAACCTCTCTATAGTGGCAGCTATAGAGAGGTGGTGTTATACATGTAGAGTGATATTTGATTTTTAAATCTCGTTTAGCTGTTACAAATAAAAATATAAAAAAATTCTTTGTACTTTTTATTTTATATTATAGAGGAAACAAAATACTTGTTATATTAAAATCTCAATGAATTTTATATTTCATTATTGAAAAGACTAATATATTACTGAAAAATTTATAACTAGTTATATCATACCGACAAAGAATTAAAATCTAAGGAACATATGCATTTAAAATTAATGAGAAATTTAATATTTCAAGCTGATATAAGAATTCTATAATTGTAGGTTGTTTCAGAAATTCTTATCTCATAATGACAATACATCGCTTGAAATGACGAAAATCTTTGTCCAAACTTTCAGCAAAAGGTTAATCGCTTTCCCTTGAAAGAAGCTTAACAGATGACTCTTCTATCTCACCTCAAGCAGCAGTAGGTTGAGGCTCTTCATCAGCACTTCCGTATTCATCTTCCGCATTTGCGGTCTCCTATTCTTCTACTCCAATGAATTGTGCAATAATCTCTTCATCAGTGTAAGTATTATGTATTGAAAGTGATGTGTAAATTCCATATAAAATGTAGCATCCATTGCTTAATTGATGTTATGAGATGGGATTTGGGCTATAAGTGATGACACACTACCAACATCTTCAACATAATATTTGAGTATGGTGTTGTAGAGAGGTAATTTTACAAAGTGTGTACCACTACAATAAACACCATTGCTGTTATAAGTAGAATATCGTTATAGAGAAGCAAAATATAACATGAAAATTCGGTTCCAGAGAAAATCAAGCTGCTATAGTGAAATGCCGTTATAATGAGGGGCCGTTGTAGAAATGTCTGACTGTATTTAGTCGAAACTGCAACAATATACGTGAGCTTAGAGCCATGTAATCATTATTTTAAATAACTCTACGAGAAGTTAAATAACTCTGCAAGAAGTGCACCAAACTTTTATTTGTTACACCCAGCTATAAATCTAATATTTACAGAATTGTTGCAACTTGCTATTCCATGTTACAAGATTGTGTCATTTAGTATGCTATAGCACTCTCTCATAGACTCATGATAGTACTATAGTCTTTCAATTGCAGCCTTAGTTGGCACTATAAGTGATTTTGTGATCAGCCCATATGGAAGAAGGTAATCAAGGAGAAATATGGTTTGGATGGAAGATTGACTACCAAAGTGAGCAGTAGTCCTTATGGAGATGGTCTCTGGAAATCCCTAAGGAACTTGTGCTATCAAAAAGCATGCTCAGTGTTGGTAATGGAATGAAAATAGATCTATGAATCATAAATGGATAGAGCAAGGTCCCCTAAAGCAGCTCTTTCCAGACATATACTCTCTCAATCAACAACAAAACTCAACAATTGAAATGTTTTGGGGTGAACTAGGGTGGAACTTGAGTTTTAGGAGAGCTTTAAATGACTGGGAAATTGATAAACTAGCAAGCTTTTATGGAACTTTAGAACAGTTCAAAGGAACATCAAGTGAGGCAGATTGTTTGATATGGCTAAGGAGTAAGCAGAACAAATTCACTCTGAAAGCAGAGCTGCATCCAGGGTATTCACAACCCCAAACAATCAGACGGGGATTTGGTCTTGGAAGATGATCTGAAGGATTAAAATCTCCCTCAAAGTTGCATGCTTCTCTTGGTTGCTAGCTAGAGAAGTTGTACTCACACAAGATAAACTCATGAGGAGAGGTTTAAATCTTTGCTCAAGGTGTTTTCTCTGTGGTAAGGAAGCAGAGACTATCTTTCATCTCTTTCATACTGCCGTTGGACTGACCAGCTGTGGAGGATTTTCATAACTTGAAGGGCATTAGCTGGACTATGCCAGGAAGAGTATCTGAGGTACTGAAATGCTGGAACAGTGATATCAATCCTTCCGGTCAGAAAGAGAGATGGAAAATTATCCCTGCTTGCATTTGGTGGGCTGTGTGGGGTGAAAGAAACCAAGTTTGCTTTGAAGACAAAGCCGTTAGTATACAAAAACTAAAGATGAAATGTTTATGACGTATCTTTTTTTGGTGTAAACATAGCTTAATAGAAGATTCAAAATTTGTTCTTGATGTACTAGATTCCTTATGAGAAGATTAAGGACTAGGAGCTTTTTTTTTTGCTCATGGATGTAAAAAAGGGGACTACACACCCTTTATTTAGTTTGTTATTATTTATTCATTATTTATTAACATACTATATTGTTACCTGTTCAAAAAAAAAGTGGTTTGTAGGCTTTCTCTTATATGACATCCAAATTGGTGACAGTCTTTGTTTCTTCCTTAGCCAATCATCTTATTCATCTCTCACAAATGTGGAGTATCTAGAGGGCAAAAAGGGCAGTCTGGTGCACTAAAGCTACTGCTCAGGGTCTGGGGAAGGGCTCGACCATGAGGGTCTATTGTATGCAGTCTTACCTTGCATTTCTGCCAGAGGCTGTTTCCAAGGTTTGAGGTGTAACCTTCTGGTCACATGGCAGACACTTTATCAGATACTTCAAGGCTCCCCTTCAAATGCAGATTATGTGAAGTACTTAAAGAAACACGTGAATTTCATTTAATAATTTATGGGTATATACGTCTGGTTTCAATTGCTGATTAATATGAGCTGCATTAAGAGCCAATTAATACCTGTAAATCCAAGTATCACTTTATGCTGCTTGATTCTATTTAATCCATTGTGAGTTTAGGTTTTTTGGCCTTTGCTCTTTTGCTGCTGTTATATAGTGGTCTGTTCTCCCATTAGTACTTATATGATAAACTTGTGATTCCTAAGCAGATATGCGAGAAGACAAATGACAAGCCGCTTCTGTAATATAGTTTTGCAAGCACCAGCCAGCTCATTGCGTTTTTATATCTCAGCCAACCCTGCAAAATTCTATTGTTCTACTATTTCTTCATCCAGGTCAAATTGTCTCTCATCATCAGTCAGCTTTGAGGGATCCCAAAAAAGATTTGTTGGGTCTACCAACTCCAAGCTGAAGAACAGCTGCTGCTCGTTAACGCTTAGAACTGCAGTGAGTCCCAGATATACCTGGAAGTTGTGCCATGATACTTCTTTTTGGTCCCAAAATGTGAATATGAGGCTTTTCTTGCCCACTCAGTCGAAGGTTCCAGTGAACAGCTGCAAAATTGGGCATAATTCTGGACACCGACATCATACATCTGCTGGTTTATTTATTGGATTTTTGGTCTGCTGCTCTGCCTCTGAACCAGTGCATGCTGAAGCATCAGGAGAAAGTAGGGGAAATAACTGTGAATCCTCAACCACTGTCTATTCACATGGAAAGAAGGTCTATACAGACTATTCTGTAATTGGTGAGTGGTGCATTTCAGACTTCTATTTTCTGTTTCTTCTTTGGTTGATAGACTGCCAATGCACCTGCTGATTATGTGGAAGCAATGTACATGCACTACTATTGGATTTCAAGGCCCTCTCCGTGGAAGATGAACTTAACTAATAATCGTGTTGGATTTATTTTGATAGAAAAGACGGCTTCACTTCATGCAGGTATACCTGGAGATGGAAGATGTTTATTTCGTTCTATTGCTCATGGTGCTTGTGTAAGGTCAAGGAAGCCCCCGCCTGATGAGAGACTACAGAGGCAATTAGCGGATGAATTGCGGGCCAGAGTATGTTTGCGTTGTTTTTCAATTATAGGTTCTCAATAAACTTGCTGCTCCCCTGTTTATTGGCTGGAAGCCTGAAATTTTAACATTTTACAATGTTCTATCAGTTTCCAGATTAATAGATAAATTTTGAAGTGATTAAGTTCAAGAGGATTGAAGTGATTGTTATATAATCTTGTTTGACAATTGTCTCCGAAATCTTGTCTTAATTCCTGGCTACTTGGAGGATCTAATGTTTCTTGCTTTTCTTCTAATTTCATCCTTTCTGTGAGATCTTGGCTTGCCTGCTCAAACATGCTTTCGGTGGTAACCTCTTCATTTTTGGAGGATCCAACATGGGTGTGCGGATTTTTGGAGGATCAGAGCAACATAGCTGGTTATCCAACCCTTACTAACTGGAAATGAAAAATATATAAAAGCAGAAGCTTAGGAGCAAATAAAAAAAAGAAGTGTGGCGGGGGGAGGATTTACAAATCTGTATTCCTGGAAGCGAAAATTGCAGCAGTTTTTCCTTACCGTAGTTCATTTTTTCTATTAGGTGGCAGATGAATTTATAAAGAGGCGGGAGGAGACAGAATGGTAAGTGTAAAGCCTGCATGAGTCTGAAATCTTAGTTCTGACAAAATTTGATGTAGGTAAGATGCTATTAAGCCAGTTAAACATGGAATCCCCGCTGAGTGATAAAGGAAGAATGATATTGAGTTGCTTTTTTTAAGATTTACTTGGTCAATATACTCATGTTTTAATTCCTTTTGTTATCTGGGCAGGTGTGGTGGAGCCACATTGCTCTATATTTTGGGTGGTAAATATCCAATTGATAGTTTGATATCCTTCCAGGTTCATCGAAGGTGATTTTAACACGTATGTCGCCCAAATAAGGAATTGCCATGTGTGGGGAGGTGAACCAGAACTTTTGATGGCTTCTCATGTTCTCCAGTGAGTTAGAATTCTGCCGATTTTATAGTGTGCTGTTGTACCTATGAGCTTTCGAGCCTGCATCTGTATGTATTTTCTTATTAGATGCTTGATTGACTGTCTACAAAGATGAAGGGATAATTTGATCCTATATTTGGATTTTGCAATTTTTCTGATGAAACATACATTCGACTTCTAGCTATTTTATTTATATATGCTGATAAATACTGAAAAAAGAAAATTTATGTGGCTGGAGAATGCTTTCTCTGGGTAGACGATTAGAGAGCTTCATATCTTTAATGACACAGGACACTTTTGCATTGAACTTTTGCAGCTAAGGTAGAGATTTCCTTTTGATCTCGTCTCAGGCTTTTTAGGTCAAAGCAAACAATAGAACTTTTTTGTTGTACTCTCTAAACAAATTGTCAAAGCATCTTCTGAAGGATGCTTTTAATCGTTTAGGGGTAAGTAAAAAGGAATGGATGGAACCGCCCTTGAAGGGGCTTAACAAACAATGAGCTCACTGCCCATTTTGCTTGCTGCGGCGCCCCAGGCGGCACTCTGGGCAATGCCACAAGCTGCCTGGGTAGTAGCTGGTTGCTTGCTGCCCTTCTTCACTCCCTTGCACTGCCACGACGTTGCTTTAGTGCAAAAATTGCATTTTGTGTATGATTTAATCATATGCAAACCCCGATACATATACGAATCATTCCAAGTTGATTTCCAACTAAAATTGAAGCATAACAAGCTCAATTGAAGCCATAACACCTCAACGAACAACTATAACTAAAACTTAAAACATGAGGTGTAACAGTTAATGATTGATCCAATACTTTGCATATCAAAAGAACTCTCTGCATTTTCCTTTGATTTCTCTCATCTAAATTTGTTGCCCAACAAGTCAATAGGTACTTTCATAGACTAATAACTCTTTGTCTACACTTAAAACAAATCCCTGCTCCCAAAAGAATAATAAAAGAACTTTTTATGGAGTAGTAAAGATGTCACACATAAGTTCACAAAGGTGAAAAATGAAGACAAAAGGTTGACAAAGGAAAGACGGTTCAACCTGTAGTCCTTTCATGTCATAATCCAACTTAGAGGCTGTGGCTGTCACTAGGCAAACTTGGCCCTACTACGCGAACCATTGTAACTTTTTACTCATACTCATCAAGCTAGAGTCGTTCATGTAACACATCTCATATTTCTTGTCTTACATACACCTAACAAACCAAAACATGTAAACACATCTTGACCTTGACATGTGGAGTTTTGATACACTACTCAATCCACAACCTGTCATGGAGTACATGGAGAAAGCTCCAGATATTCAACCACTAAATCTGGTCTTTTTAAACAGCAGGAAAGAAACATGACATAATAGATAAACAATTTTGTAGCACACCAAATCTGTAGCACCTTCACTCCTTTCGGAAAGGCCTCCCTTCTGTATGATAGGAATAACTTCCCGACTCTATTGGCACATGAAGTGATTCCCCTGTGGGGATCATGAAGGCAGTTGTTCTTCTTCTGAAAAAGCAAGGGAGTTGGGAAGGCACCTTTTCTCTAATGATAAATAGTTAAATATTCAATTGGCAACTGTGGTACTCATCATGGCTCAACTCTGCATCTGAATATGTGAAGACTGAAGACGTAATGACTGGTGAATCCTCCAACTCAGAGTTACCTTATTCACAACCACTAGGGAAAACTTTACATTTACAATAGCGCATTCTGTGGAATACATGATAATGAACTTTATACAATATTCATGCTTGGACAAAAATCGTGTATCATATTTGTCTAAGTACCGTTTAGTAGTCTTTGCTCAAACATACTTCATAAATCAAAGTATCGATAGTCGAAGTATGATCATGTTCTTGTATCATAATAAAATAGTGTTTTTCTTTTTCCAATAGTCTCTTTATCTCAAGGTATTTCCTTCGGCTTGTGTTTATAACTATGGGAATACATGCTCTGCTGACCTGATCAGGTACGGCTATCGTATCCACTACCCATAAAAGGTAATGCAATACAAACTTATACACTTTCCACTATGGGCTACACGTGTAACACTTTTCAGTGCTGCCCCCTTTCGGGCAAGCCATACCATCTTAGGTCTCTTTTATTTCCTCCTTAAGCTTTTCCCAATGCAACTTCGTTTAGGTTATAAACACCTACATTGTAACCCTAATCAATCTTTATATCAGTCTATGTGACGACAATCCAATACTCATGGTAGAATTCAAGTTAAATGCTGAGTTAGGTTTCGTTTCACCTTTGGTTTAAAATTCTTGTTGGTGATGAAACCTTTTCAAATCCTTATCCCAATTCCTTCTAGTTTCGAAATGCGTCCTACTATGTGTATTCATGGATTAGGATTAAGGATTAAATATGTGTATGCATGGATTAGGATCGAGGTATAGATAATTGTAGTGCAAAACTGTGTGAAAGTACTAAGGAATTCTCCAATTTTTTGCTGTCTAGGGCTGTTGCACTGAATTGTTTGCCGAGTCCATTGTGTTGCACTGGATGAGGGGACTTTGAAACTCTGTGAAGTTTCGCTCCCATGCAGTGCGCGCTGGCTAGTGATCCACTTTTAGTGCTTCGCACTGGTTGCTGTCAGCCTGCACGACTTCAGTAAAACGGCTGTCTAGAAGACACCAAATGAAAACCGCTTGAACCGTTGCAGACAATGTTTTAAGGATTACTACTTTGTTTCAAGAGTCATGTCCGAGTTCTTACTAGATTAAGAGTTGTGCATCTTTGAGATTGGGTGGTCTTCACTTGTTAGCATAAGCATCTTTGAGATTGGGTGGTCCTCAGTTGTTAGCATAAGCATTTTGTCCCAACTTCTCTTGTTTCTGTGAGGTCGGTGTATTAATTTTTATTTTGGAAATGCACCTTTTTTGTTGCACCTTAACCAGAAGAGGTGCGAGTATCAGATAAGAGTTCATTTCCTGTTGTTGTTGGATGCATTTAACTATTTAAGCTAGTGTCTGAGAAATGGACTGCAAATAGGAGCTACAGCACCACTAACAAAGAAAAGCTGCGATAATGAGGTGGCGGAAACTATAAGAATTTAGGTTAGTTGAACGAGCAGAAAGAAGAGTTCATGGGTGGAGGGATACCGTTTCAGTCTCAGGAACAATAGCTGGATTGGGCGAGGTAGTTGCTTTAAAGTTTTCCAAAATTTTCATATTATTACAACGTGCGTCTCCAGACCTGACTTCGTGGGAACTTTGTGGGAATATATGGGGTATGTTGTTGTTGTTGTAACTTGTGTCTATATGTTGATAATCTCAATCTCGTTAGTTTTTCTGTATTACACCAGATGAATATTCTCTTTATCTTCTTGAATATATGGATTTATGTGGCTATATGGTGCACATTACGATAGAAGTGGAAAAGTTGATGATGCTGCATTCGATCTATATCAGTTAGAGTAGATCACCAGACCACTCGGTTATTATAGCCTCACCATGGTACGTGAGATTTATGCACTTACGAGATTGTACTGTTGACTTCTGCAGGATGCCAATTAGTGTTTACATGTATGACCAGGACGCAAGTGGCCTAATTTCTATTGCTGAATATGGGCAAGAATATGGCAAGGACAATCCTATTAAGGTTCTCTATCACGGATTTGGTCATTATGATGCATTGCACATTCCCGGGAAGAAAGGACCAAGATCAAAACTTTAAATTGCATTCTGATCATGAAGGTTTATCATGGAGAAGAAGAGGCAATGCACATGCTTTTGAACTATGCATTATTTAGAATGTAACAAATAGGCTGAATGTGAATAGCCTACATATGGGGCCCTAAATATATGCTCTCTTTGAATTGTTAGGAGTTTGGTTCTTCCCCTCATCATGATGTAATCTTTACCATCTTTTCTTTTCATTTCTCTGTTAAGTCGAATTCTGAAGTATTGTTTGATGATGCTTTGCAAATGAATGTACCCTTTTCTTTTTCTATGGATAAAGTAACTTGTTAAGATTTTTTCCTTCTCGCGCGGTGTTCGGTAACAACTTTGGGTCCCAATAAATCTAAAGGATTTAGATATTTTATCTATTCAACCGTATGTTTTGGAACCTGTTTGGCTAAAAGATTTTGGAAACCACCAACCGAAATTGTTTTTTTGGGGTCAAATATCTATTTGGCCATGGACATTATCTAGTTTTTGGGAGATCAGTTTTCAAATTCAAGGTGTTCTTCAAATGTGGTAGATAATAAAATTCATGCTGATAAATAACTAGGATATGAAAATTTGTAATGATTGTGGTATTTGATTTCAAATAGATTTGTCTTTTTAAATATAAATTCAAGAGGTTTTGAACTTATTTTTTAATCTTGATGGACTTGATTTTGATTTGTAATTCAATTCAAGGGGTTTCGAGCTTGATGATGAATGTTAATGAACTTGATCTTGATATGTACCTGAATTCGAAAGCTTTCGAATATAGATTCAAGAGGTTTTGAACTTATTTTTGAATCTTGATGGATTTGATCTTGATTTATAATTGAATTCAAAGGGTTTTGAGTTTGATCTTGAACGCCTGAATTTAAAAGCTTGAAGCTTAATCTTGAATTTGGTAGTCTTGATATTGACTTGTATTTGAACTTGGTTGCTCGAACTTATAAGTTCTAAAGAAATCTGTAGCATTTGATCCACTAACTCTCTTTGGCATCTTGTTAGAATTTTCGTGTCTTATCTGAATTATGAAAACCTCTATTTATAGTTGTAGTATGAGAGAGTTGAGATAAAGACGAATTCTTTTCGGCCAACCAAATTTAAGTGACATAACTATACTAATTGGTCAAAACACGTTATTTGTACACATGACGCATTTCCATTGGCTTTTGATTTAACTAGACATGATGTCATTATGATAAATGGCATGATCTTATAACCACCTTCGTTTGACTTGACATGTCACATCATTTGATATGTGGCACTAAAATAATTAAGTCTTTAGAATAAAATGACAACTTATCAAAGTAGATTCATTATTTGAAGCCCAAATCAATGGACTAATCTAATGAAATTTGACTTTAATTATGGGGAAAAGTGAAAAATAGCACTTCATTCTAAAATGATTCCACTAAAAATAGCCTCCACATTCAAATACCCCTAATAGCTGGTAAACTAATTCCACTTAATAGTCATTACTAATAGCAAAGCAAGTTCATTTATTTGTAGCCCAAATCAATGGACTAATCTAATGAAATTTGATTTTAATTATGGAGAAAAGTTAAAAATAACACTTTATTCTAAAATGATTCCACGGAAATAGCCCCCAAATTTGAATACCCTAATAGCGTTAGATTAATTCCACTTAATCTATAATATATTAAAAGTGTGAAGACCTCTGAAAAGTGATTTGAATTTTTTGTCTTTCATTAAAAAACCCTCCTTTAGACAAAAATGTCTTTTCACTATTTTCTTTAATTTATTATTTAATTATTTTTATTATATTAAATAAACTCCTAAAATATATGGGGCTCCTAAAATATATGGAAGAAAAATTAATTAATATTTTCCTTTATAGTGATCAATTAGAAAATACTCCTAAAATAAGACTCTATTAAGGAAATAATTATATAAATATTGAGATGCACGTTAAACTACCAAAGAAATCCGTTTACTTATTGAAAAAATATGATTGATGCTCATCTAACTTGATTCGATTGCATGTCTAGATTGATGGATGCTTAATTTTCTAACTCTTAACTTCTTCACTGTTTTTGTCAACATAATAGAATTCAATGTGTGTATATATATCTTCTTTGTTTTCATTCAAGTCATTTTTTAGGGTCAAATTTTTCGCTCAAACAAAAATTATTTTCATCAAAACTGAAGCTTTGTGATCACTATTGTATTATTTTGTTGTAATTTACAGGTCGTGGATGAATTTTCAGGTGGTAGATGAATGTCGACCGGTTTTGAGAATTTTTTTTAGGTAAAAATTAAGTTTAATTGTATTGTTTTTATATCTCTTTTTTGTGAATTTTTTTTGTAGATGAGTAACAAATGGCTTTGAGAAAATTTTTTGTGTAAAGGTTAGATTAACTATATTATTTTGATGTCTCTATCATCGTATTGTTTTGTTGTAGTTTACGGTGGTAGATGAATGTCGATCGACTTTGACAAATTTTTTGATAAAAGTTAGGTTTAATTAAATAAATCTATATCTATATCTATAATCTATCTATAATCTATATCTATATTTATAATATATTAAAAGTGTGAAGACCCTTAGAAATATGATTTGAACTTTTTACCCTTCATTAAAATATTCTGCAATAGACAAAATTGTCTTTTCATATTTTTTTAATTATTAGTATTTAATTTCTTTATAATATTGTCTCCTAAAATATATGGGATTATGACTTTAAAATATATGGTAAGATACAACAATTATTGGTAAATTTTGAAGTTATCAATATTTTTGTTAAAAAAACAATTACGTTTTCTTTTTACCAATTATGAAGCAATTATAGTTGAACCTAAATTTCTTTAACAAACAAACAAAAAAAAATAAATTCTTACGGATTAGTTAATGTTGGAGTGCCTGCTTTAGTTTTGTCAACTTTTTTTCCCTACTTTTCCTTAAATAACAAAAGTTTTTGTATAAGAAACTTAATGAATCATTTATTTTAGGTATTTTCAATTAATAATTATTAATTTTCTTAATGCCAAACATTAGACCTCGCGTATGTAGAATATCTTTTGTTTTTAGGATCAAAATGAGTGTGAGTAATTAATAATTTTATTAAAAAAAAATTAATTGTTGATTCCCTCTCTATTTAAACCGAACACTAAGTAATATTTAGCACTTTTAAATAGAATTGGTCTAAATTATGATACTTAACACCTTTAAGTCAATTAGAATTTTATCTTATTTGAAAACTAATCTCTTCAATGCTATTTAAGTAATATTCAAAATCAAAATTAACAAGAAACAAAGGACTTCGTCTACTTCTATTTTTTTTTTCTTATTTTGATTTTGATTCAAGTCTTTTTTTGCCTTCATAATCATCATATTTTGTGTCTTTCTTTATTTCTTTTAATAAATAACTTTGAAGATTATATATAAATTATACATGATCAACAATTGATCCCAATGAATTCTTCCATCTTGATAATTTCTCGTGTTTCTCTTTCAATTAAAAATGTTGTTCGAAAAATTAGACGAATCAAGCATGTTGTCACTAGATGAAAACAACCCAATAAATCTAAGATTTCTCTTTTTTCTCCCCTCATTTTTATGTAAATTGTGAGTTGATTTTGATTATGTTATTTAATTATATTTTGAAATATCATTTGTTAATATTATAGTTCGATCTTTTGTTAAACTTATTTGTTGAATTCAAACATAAGGCTGTAGTTAAATCTCGAATTAAGATATGGAGAGTTTTATTTTGAAGAGGAACCCATAAATTTAGGATTATAATTCGCTCTTTCAATTGTAGGTTTATTAATTACGTTTGAAGATGGATCATGTACATTATTCATTATAAATTGAGTTTAATCTATTTATTTATATTCCTTAATTAAAAGACTTTATAATGAGAAAAATTAATTTTAAGTTCTCTTATTTGTTCTTGACATCTCATATACAAAGACGATTATGAACTCTGATGGGATAGATATAATCCTGGATAAAAATTTATTGGAACATATAGTCTAGAGCAAGTGAGGAGTCTTACTACAATTGCTCATAATTGCATACACCTACTGCAAAGTTTTGCATGCAATATTAAAAAACACTTGAAGAGTATGTATTTAATTGGTTGAGTTATCATAAAACTACACTTATAAGATTTTATAGAGTCATGTAATTGCTTCCTTATTTTGGATGTGCACCAAGCTTTAAATTTGCTCTTAGTATTAGTTCGATCTCTTATGTTTCGAAGCTGAATGCACTTATTTTTTGGACTAAATCTTAATTTATTAGTATTGAAAATATCTGCACATAAACTACATTTAAATAGTGAAAAACTTAATTGACGATATAGCTATCATGTGGTTAACTTAATTATGTAATAGACGCGCCAGAACAAACAAATAAGAAAATATAAATTATAATTATCTGATATGAATACTTTATCATGTGGCCACACGTTCAACTGAATACATATTTGAGTGTCTAGATGAAATTTTCTTGCAATTTCAAGGAGATATTGATATGTTCCACTTACATATTTGTATCTTAATATAACAAGCTATTCATATTTACAATACTAATTCAACTAGCTTCATCATATTTACGTGCTCAAAAGATATTAAATTCAATCATTATATTAATATAATAATTTTTATTGTATTTTCATTATTTAAATAAATAATGTTTTGACTGTAACATCGGGTACACTAAATTATGACATTGAAATCAATGAAAATTTTAATTATTAAATTTTCCTTATTAGAGCTGTGTGGAAAGTCTAAAAATGACCAAGGTTTTACTTCTTCGCTTTTTCTAAATTACATATAATATAATAATTAATATGTAGAACTTTTCTTATGCTATATCTATAATTTCTAATATATTAAAAATGTCAAGCGTCTTAGAAATTTTGTTGTTTGTTGAATTCACACATATCTATAATCTATAATCTATAATCTATAATCTATATCAATATCTATATCTATAATCTATAATCTATAATCTATAATCTATAATATATTAAAAGTGTGAAGGGTCTTAGAAATATTATTTGAACTTTTTGCCCTTCACTAAAAGTCTTTGTTTTAGACAAAATCGTCTTTTCACTATTTTTTCATAATATTTAAGAATTAAAAATTAATTAAATATATTTATGATAAAACTTTTCCTGATTAGAAGTCATCAGAATTTTACTATATTTTCCTAATTTAAAAATTAAAAATTAATTAAATATATTATGGTACAACATTTTCTTACTAGAAGTCATCAAATTAATGACAACAATTTTTTTTTATTATTTTAAGAATTATAAATCAACTAAATTTGATTTTAAGAAGATTTAGAAAATCTAGAAATAAATATAAAACCGTTAGAATAAGAAAAATTTAAGAAATATAGATTTTTAAAAGTTTTAAGTATGTAATAAGAATATAATCAATGATTTTGTAAAAATTTGAATTTAAAAGCAAGGAAAGTTTAAAATATATAAAAAAAAAAATCATAACGCAAATATGGTTTAAATTGATGTGTCTCTCTTAGCTTGTGACAACAAGAAAAAAAAGTACTAAATGACAATCGCAAAAGTAATGATCCATCAATCACTTGAAACTTCTGGTAGTGAAATTTGTATGTGTATAGGTTTATGTTCACATTATTATATTAAAATTTGAAAGGTTTTCGAAAAGTGATTTGAACTTTTTAAGTTTTATTAAAAATCTCCGCAATAAATAAAATTATTTAATTTTAAATAATCAAGCGCTACACGTGGGAGACACGTGAGATTAAACTAGTAGTATGATAAAGCTTCACTGTCTTTTATTATTTACTTTTTTTGTTAGTTTTTTTTTTGCTATGTTTAAATTACTATTTTTCTTCCAACTTCTTTAACTGTATATTTTTGTTCCTTTTTCTTTGTGACTCCTTTATTTTTTAAAAAATAAAGTCAACTCTTTTGACTGTTGCTCTTTCCAAACAGTTAAATATTAAAAAATGTGTTTTTTAAAAAACAATTAAAAAAAGAATTAATACAATTTGCAACTTCTTTTTTTTTTTTTTTTTTTAAAAAAACAAAGCATCACAAAAAAAGAACATTTATTGTAGAATAGGGTTTTTTTTTTTTTTAAAAAAAGTCAATAATATATATACAATTTTTATATAACAGTGATACAATTTCTATGCACATTCTACACACACACATGCACACACACACACATATATATATACATACATATACATACGTACGTACATACATACATACATATACATATACATATTTTATACAACACTGATATAATTTCTATACAGATCATATAAAAAATATATTCTATACAATAATTATACAGTTCCTACGCATATTTGATACAATAATTATACAGTTTCTATACACATTCGATACAATAATTATACAATTTCTATGCATATTCTATACAACAATTATACAATTTATATGCGCACTTAATACAACTTTTATTTGCAATAGTTATTGAGATACACATTTTATACAATATTATACATTTTCTATACAAATTCTACGCAGTTGTTATACATACTTTATACCAAAACATCTTTTATACAACAACAATATAGTTTCTATATACATATTATCTAATTTCTATACATATATCTTGTATATATACATATTATATATAATAATTATACAATTTTTATACAATTGTATCTATTTTTTTTTAAAAAATGAAATCAAATTTTTTTGCCCCCAAAGAATTGTAGCAAAATAAGAGAAAAAAAATGACTCAAAAAAATTGATGGGCCGAAATAGTCCAAGAAGAAAGGGGAGAGCCGAACTAGCCTCATCACTATTAAATGCTAATAGACTAACCACAACTTAACAAATTGGCCAAATGTTAGCCATTTGTTTTTAAATTGATCTGTGGATGTCCTTTCCCCTTTAATTAGATCCATATTTATTGAAGTTAAATAATTAATTCAACTATGTGAATTTATAATATTTATATCGACTTATATATTTTAAATTTTAATATTATTCGAATATCTTATCAATTCGAGTCAATTTTTTTTGTTATCCACAAATGAGGCCTTCGAGACTTATCAAGATGTAGACTTGGCTAAACTGAAAGGAGCAGTCTGAAGTATCCAAGCATTAATTTAGGATCTTGGGTCAACAAAATACCCATTTTTATGCATAGATTCCTCGTTCTTGAGAATTCAATGCCAATCTCTTATATGGTAAAAGGGACTTCTTACGTTAATATACCATTGGCCAAATTTTTTCCAGCTAAATGGCTTCATGTATATGAATGCATCTGTCTTGCATAAATAGTGTATATATAATGTATTTATATACATATATATATGAAGAATCCAAGCATTAATTTAGGATCTGGGTCAA
>NC_061119.1:169700917-169861195 GCF_002878395.1 Capsicum annuum
CAGAAATGACTCATTTATGTCATCCGTTAAAAGTTGGGCTCATTCATGCTATTACCGTTACAAAACTGACTCATCCATGTCATTTCTTTTAACATCCGGTTTTTAGAAAACAGCTTTGCCACGTGGCGGCATATTAGAGGTCCACACCATTTTTAATTTTTTTTTTTTAAAAATACTTTTTTTTGATGCATTAAAAAGAATTCACCCAACTTTTTGATCCATTAAAAATTAGTTTGATCTATGCTTTTAAAATTTGAGATTATTTGTATATTGCCCCATATCAATAGTTGTTTTTTTCCTTTTCTGGCTTTCACGTGTGACTCTGTTCACAATACGGATCAATAATATGATCATCTCTCTTTGAACTAAGTTTTACTCGATTAATTACTGTTAATGAGTTAATTTTGAAATTATTTGTGTATCGCCTCATATCATCCGAGTATTTATAGTTACCAAGCTCATCGACTTTTTTTTTGTTGTATGCGGCTTAAAATTGCGGTCAAATATAGTAAATTGATTTATAGACAAGCAAAGACAATAAGACAATACGTCTCATGCCGTCACTCTATCATCCTCATACCCATCCTGCAAAAACTTCAGTACAGTAGCGTTGATATCAATTATTGTGCTAATTAATTACTATAAAATACTTTTAATAGTGTATGATATCATTCGCTTTGAACCAAATTGACTTTTTTTTTTCAAGAGACCTTAAATATCCAACATTTTATAAATAATTTTATTCCTTTTTTACTTTTCACGTGGGACATTGTTCTCTCAAACACTCATTATACTGCTCCCTTTCATCCTTTTTAATACGTCGTTTAATGTTTTGATACAATCATATATTAAGATAATTATTTGACAATCAACATTAATCATTGGAGGTAGAATATTTGTCTAAATTACAATTATGTTTTTCTTAAATTACAATTTGATTTAATGATATAGTTACATAAAAATTGGTGAGACGTAATAATTTGATATCCTTATATAATTAATTTTAAGTGGTTCAATCCTAATTAGAAATTGAATAAAAACAATATATAAGCCATGCATGCAAGTTACAACTCACAAGTATTATGTATGTATAGTCTTTATCATTTCATTATATACTTAATTGAATGAATTGATTAATTCCAAAATTTTATTGTTCTTTTCTCTTTAATGAAATAAAATATCTAGGAACAAAGAATAAAATGAAGACGACATGGAATTTGTATAATATAGTCTAAAGCCGGTTGACATATATAAAAATAAAAGTAAATTCAATATATTTTTGATAAGTTAGATAACATGGGAGTATATATTTGTGTGGGAGTATAAAATAAATTAATGTATATATATATATATATATGTTCATTGATTTCTTCATATATATTTTTATGTTATTTTAAAATCTTTTAATGAAAATTTTGACTATACTATTAACCTAATTGTCATAGATCAAACTATTTTTTAATGGATCAAAAAGTTGGGTGAATTTTTTTTAATGGATAAAAAAAATAATTAAACAGAAATAAAAAAAATAAAAAAAAATAAAAAAATGATGTGGACCTCTAATATGCTGCCACGTGGCAAAGATGTTTTCTAAAATCGGCTGTTAAAAGTCATGGCATGGATGGGCCAGTTTTATTACGACGACGGTATGAATAAGCCCAACTTTTAACGGATGACATAAATGAGTCATTTCTGATAGTTCAGTGGAATATTTCAGTCTTTTCCCTATATTATATACACTGTTATACAATATTTATACATTACAACAATTCATTTTCCTTAATAAGCTAAAAAGAATATCAATCCAACCAACTCAAATCCCCCTAACAGTCTCAAATTGGTGTATGAGTTCATCTCGATGTTTCAAGTCTTTTGATATATTATCATTTGAAACAATTCACGCTTGCGATAGGTTGAGTTTAAAAATTTGAGTTTCAAAGTTCCTCAACGATAGATTTCAATGAAGAAGGTAAATTAAAATGCCGAAGGGCAAATTAGGGTACACTTTTCCTGTCTCAATTTACGTGGCACATTTGATTTGGTAAAATGTTTAAAAAGGAAAGAAAGATTTTTGAAACTTGTGGTCTAAAATAAGTCATATATGTTTCTGCGGTTAAAATCAGTTATGTAAGAGTAAAATAAGCATTTCAAAATTAAATTGTTACTAAATATAAAAATATGTCATTCTTTTTTTACTGATTAAAAAGAAAAGTGAGCCATATAAATTAGTAGAGATGGAATACTATTTATAGTTGACCTATTATTTATAAACTAAATTTCCGAGTGAACATACCCTTTAATTTTCCTTAAAAATAATAAATCATGCATGCATGAAGTTCTTGGCAGTTGAGTCCAATATTATCAAGAATTCCATGCTTCTTTAGTTAGAAGGATTAAAATATGTTTGAATTTTCACGAGCATGATAGCTACGCTCTCTAACACAGATATATATATATATATATATGATCGTAAAGTAGAGTATGAACTTGAATTCATGCGAGAATCAGAGAGAGGAAAGAAGAGGAAAAACTAGAAGAAGAGAGGAGGAAGAAACCAGTAGAGAGAAAACTCAATAGTGAAAGTTGTTACTCCCCCCGTCCCAAATTATGTGTCGTCATTTGATCAGACACGATATTTAAGAAATAAGTATTGACTTTGTTAAAGTTACAAAATTATCCTTCTTAAAGAAAGGAGTAATAATAGTTAAAATGAAAGTGGGACCACTTTTAATTGACAAAATAAATAAAAAGAGGAGTAAATCAAGTGGGACCACTAAGGATAAAATTGTAATTGTGTCTTTAAAAACTTATCAAATAAGGAAAGACGACATTCTTTTTGGGACGGATCAAAAAAAATGTCGACACATAATTTGGGACGGAGGGAGTAAGTTTATTCATGAAAAAGGTGATAAATATGATACATCAAGATAAATGTGATACATCAACGTCTGTATATATCGAGAATTGGATGAGGTGATCTATTAACTAACCAGTCAACTTCCTAACTAACTATAATAGTGTTAACTTCCTACCTAACTCTAACAATATTTAACTAACTTAAGGAAATAGTTAACTAACTATATAAGGTTCATTTTATACTTTAACACTCCCCCTCAAGTTAGGTGGGCCAGAATATATATAATACACCTAGCTTGGATTTCAAGTACTCATGTTGAACCAGAGTAAGCCTGTTGGAAAATATATCAGTTGGTTGATCAGCAGTGGTAATGTAGTGAGTAGTGATCAATACTTATTGAATTTTCTCCCTTATAAAATGACAATCAATCTCTACATATTTGGTCCTTTCATGATAAACAGGATTTGCTGCGATCTGCAATGCTGAGTTGCTACCACTAAATACCTTCACTGGTTGAACAATCTCTTCTCCAATATCTTTCAGTAATCCTAACCACTAGATT
This sequence comes from Capsicum annuum, assembly GCF_002878395.1. Classification (NCBI taxonomy): domain Eukaryota; kingdom Viridiplantae; phylum Streptophyta; class Magnoliopsida; order Solanales; family Solanaceae; genus Capsicum; species Capsicum annuum. The sequence continues at coordinate 169,704,337 of NC_061119.1, forward strand.
AACTCTGCACGCTAGAAGCCATGCTTCTATAGTCTGTTCCTGCTGAACTCCTTGATACCACAACCTGTTTCTTTGACTTTCAAGAAACAAGTGAATTTCCAAACTTGATCATAAAGCCAATAATTGATCTCTTAGTATTAGGACATGCTGCTCAATCTGCATCATAGTATGCAGTAACCTCATTCTTGTGACCGCTTGATAACACGACTCCTTATCCCAGTTGTTGCTTGATATACTTTACAATCCTCAAAGAAGCTTCCATGTGTGAAATTTTAGGAGATTGTAGAAACTGACTTAGAGTTTGTACACCAAATTATATATCAGGTCTTGTTACTGTCAAGTATAACAATTTTCCTATAAGTCTTTGATAAACATTCTGATCAGTTGGAGGATCTTCTTTTGGATCATAGTTGTCTCTTGTACACTCATTTTATTCCTTTGTAGTTAACTTTGAGTTTGTGTCAACTGGTGTATTAACAGGCTTTGCACCTGCTAGTATTGTTTGAGATATCAGTTCTAATGTATATTTTCTCTGGTGCATAGTAATTCATGACTTGGATCTTGCAAACTCAATTCCAAGAAAATATTTGAATTCTCTCAAGTCTTTCATCTTGAAAAAGCCTCTTTGGTTTGTTGTATCAACTCTAGGTTACCTCCATTAATAATCATGTCATCAATATAAACTAAGATTAGAGTGGCCCTTTGATTTGATCTTTTAATAAATAAGGAGTGATCATACTGACTTTGAACAAAACCAAATCTAGATAGTGATCTTCTTAGCTTAGTATTCCACTGTTTAGGTGCTTGTTTCAATCCATATAAGTATTTGACTAGTCTACATACCTATTCTCTCCCTGACTAGTAAATCCTTGTGCTAACTGCATGTAAATCTCATAATTGGGATCACTTTGAGGAAAGACATTGTATATATCCATTTGATGTATATGACAATGCTTTGCTGCAGCTAATGATAGGATTATTGTCATAGTTACCATTTTAACCACTAGAGAGAAAGTCTCTTTAAAATTAATTCCCTCTATTTGGCTATATCATTTGGATAAAAGCCCAGCCTTACACCTTTCAACCTCACCACTAGCTTTAAACTTCACGTTATATACCCATTTACAACCGATGACAGTCTTGCTTGGAGTCAGTTGGAAAATTTCTCAAGTCTTGTTGTTTTCTAGTGCAACGATCTCTTCCTTCAAAGCTTGTATCCATCTTGGATCTTTACTAGCCTCATTATATGTGGCCGATTCTGTAATAGAAGAGAAAACAGTAAGATAAGATTAATATGATGTAGATAGATCAACATAAGATATATATTTGTTGAGTCCATATAAAGAATCTTTATGGATATTTAAAGACATAAAACCCTTTAACCATATAGGAAGTTGTTTTTCTCTAGATGATTTTCTATATATAGCAGGTACTTGTGGAGGAATAGCTATTGGTGATTGAATTGCAGTCTCTTGTCCAGGTTGTTGAGGTTGAGCTTGGTCTGCAAGCTCTTGTATAGGCAATTTATGTTGTTGTGGTGCCTGCAGAAGTTCATTATTCTCTACTAAAGTTTTAGATCGGTGACTATTGTGTGGTTGAAGAAGTGGAATAACTGAGCACTCTAACTATTTTTCTAAATAAGTAGAGTTTCTTGGAGAAAAACGAATATCAGTAGGTGATGGAGTAGAAAAAGGAAATATATTTTCTTTAAAGATGATATCTCTATTGACAAAAAAGACATTAGTTTGTAGATCTTAAAAAATGTAACCTTTTTTGCACCTCAGAGTATACCATATGAACAACAGATTTAGACTTGGAACCTAATTTATCAGACTGAGTTACATCTTTAGCAAAACACAAGCATCCTATAATTCTTAGGTGATTGATAGAAGGCTTGCTATTGAAGAGTACTCCATAGGGAGGTTTATTGGCCAAAGCTGAACTAGGTAGTAATTAGATATCCTGCTGCCAGGACACAATGTTCTCAAAATTTTATAGAAGAACTATGCCAAAATCTTTTGTGCCAAAGATAGAAGGTCAACTTAGCATTTTCAGAATTTGGTGTAGCAAGATTAGTAATGTTGCGTCGTTCCTTTATTTTAACTGATAGTTTATTCATAATCACATACAATCCATCATCAAGCTTATCAATCTCCTTCACGCTCCTAGTAAAGAGATCCTGAAATATACAAAATCAAGAAAAAAAAAGCAACATATTATAATTCTCTTATTAGTTTTGCTACTGACAGTAGATTACACTTAAATCGAGGGACAAAAAATGTATTTGATATTGTGCTTCTGGCGTGATATTGAGCTATTATCAGTATGTATGACAAAAAAACATCACTATTCAGTAAATACACTTTTTTTACTATTTTAGACTTTTTGACAGCAGTTTTGTCTAACAGATCAAGATCAGAAGCCATGTGATTTGTGACTCATGAATCTATGATCCATTCAGATATACTAGGGGACATGAGAGAAAAATGATGATTCATACCTTCATTACTTACGTTAGCTTTAGCATTATCACCCATTGCAGGAATTAAAGAGGTAGACCATTGTTGTTTTGTTGAAGCATTTACACAATTTATGCTGTTTTTCAACATTTTTTGGGTACAAGAATCTGTAATTTGACACAATAACTTCAACACTAGTTCAAGAGTAAAACAAGAACACTATGAAGTACAACAGTACCATCAACACAAGATCAAAGTGATCTTTCTAAGAAGTGTATTTTTTTTTCAAAAATTAAGATGAAATAGAAATGTAAAGCCAAGTTTCCCGACTTTACGAAGTGTCTTTAAGGAATAATTTTCCTCACTATACCCGAGGTTTTGGAATCTTTCTCCCAGGATAAAATGACTTTAAATCCAATTATAGTGGTACCTCAAACAATTGAGTTCGTCGAATTTACTTAATGATTTGATTGATCACAAGGAATGTTTTGAAGATAAAAAGAGTTTGTATTTCAAATTTTTTTTATTTCAAAACTTGTGGATAAATACAGGTTTATATAGCCATCAAGTGCCCTTCCAAAAGGTGGCAATGGTTTATCCGAAAAGGTGTATCCTTTAGAAGAGTCATGTCTGTTCATTCGAAACACTGTGTCTTTTTCTGAATAGACAAAACTATCTGAACAGTCAGTCCTTTTCCAAAACAATATATCTTTTCATAAAAAGTTGTGCCCCTCCATTTTTCATTCACACTAATTGAACCCAACAATCCACCACATGAATGGGGAATGACTATTCTTTGTAAAACTTTACGGATAAATATATGATCATCAAGCAAAGACTGATTGCATCAGGATAAGTGGATTTTCCTTTGAACTTTTCATAGTGAACATGGATCGGATGCACTCGGTCAATTGGTAGATTTGATATCTTTGAACCATCGAGCCTTAATGTACAACTAGATAACACATGTCATACAACCAGGCTTTTACCATTTATGTTTCTCATGATTTTATTCCTTTCATCGATGAACACGACCCGATTTCATGAGAGCTTAGAGAATAGGCCTTTACTAACATTTTTCTTAAAGCAGCTTTCACTTCGCCCTTAGATAGGTGATTTCTACACTTTCAATCCTATAGATTAAAATATTTGGTCAAATCTGCCAAATTTAGATAATCATTAAAAGACTTTTCACCTTAAGTCTTATCCTTGTTTACTAAACATTATCTATATCATGCGAATGGTTAGTATTTTAACAATAATGAACCTGTCAGACACAACTTTGTTTGATCTCATTGAACCTAGCTCTTGGGATCTCTTGTCTGCTAGGTAGAGTTACCTCCATGCTGACTTGTCCTAGGTCTTAAACCCATTCCCTTAGATATTCTCTCAACTCCTTCTCTAGATAGGCCTTTTGTAAGTGGATTCGACACATTATCCTTTGACTTCACATAGTCAACAGTGATAATTCCACTAGAGAGAAGTTCTCTAATGGTATTATGTCTCCGTCTTATGTAACGATATTTACCATTGTACATCATGCTTTCTTCCCTACCTATCGTCGTTTGGCTATTATAGTGTATACATATTGGTGCCACTGGTTTGGTCCAATAAGGAATATCTTCCAAGAAATTTTGGAGCCATTCTGCTTCTTCACCGGCTTTATCTAATGCGATAAATTCAGATTCCATTATAGAGTGAGCAATACAAGTCTGTTTGGATGATTTCCAAGAGACAGCTCCTCTACCGATAGTAAATACATACTTTCTCATGGATTTTACTTTGTTTGATCCGGTGATCCAATTTGCATCACTATATCCTTCAAGTACCACGGGATATTTATTATAATACAAAGTGTAGTCTTGAGTGTATTTAAGATACCCAAAAAATTTTTTCATTGCCATCTAATGAGTTTTATTAGGATTACTCGTGTACCGACTCAACTTACTTATAACGCATGCTATGTCTGGTTGTGTACAGTTTATTATATACATTAAACATTCCAATACTCTTATGTACTTCAATTGTAAGTCACTTTCACCTTCATTCTTTCGAAGTGCAAAGCTCACATCCAATGGAGTCTTAGCAATACCAAATTTCATATACTTGAATTTGTCAAGTACCTTTTCGATGTAATGAGACTGTGACAATGCCAACCCTTGTGGAATTCTATGGATTCTTATCCCTAAGATCATATCCGCAACTCCAAGGTCTTTCATATCGAACTTGCTTTTGAGCATTTGTTTCGTTACATTTATGTTTGAAATGTCTCTACTGATGATCAACATATCATCCACATATAAACACACAATGACTTGGTGATTTGGAGTGTCTTTAATATAAACACATTTATTACATTCATTAATTTTGAATCCGTTTGTCAACATGATTTAGTCAAACTTTGCATGCCATTGCTGAAGTGCTTGTTTTAGTCCATAAAGTGACTTAACAAGTTTACACACCTTATTTTCTTTTTCTAGAACCACAAAACCCTCAGGCTATTACATGTAAATTTCTTTCTCCAATTCTCCATTTAGAAATGCTTTTCACATCCATTTGATGGATTTCAAGACCATATACCGTCACCAAGGAAATTAACATTTGAATCGACATTATCCTTGTTATCGGTGAGTATGTATCAAAGTAATCAAGACCTTCTTTTTGTTTGAAGCCTTTTACTATAAGTCTTGCCTTGTATTTGTCAATAGTACCATCCACTTTCATTTTCCTTTTGAAGATCCATTTAGATCCTAAAGGTTTGTTTCCTAGAGGAAGATCAACCAACTCCCACGTATGGTTGCTTAAGATTGAATCAATCTCACTATCGACAGCCTCTTTCTAAAAGGATGAGTCCGAAGATGCCATCGCTTTCTTAAATACTTGAGGCTCATTTTCTAAGAGAAATGTTACAAAATCTAATCCAAACGAAGTTGACGTTCTTTGACGTGTACTCCATCTCGGATTCTTATCGTTATGTACATCCTCACTTGGTTTATCTCGAGGTTGTTTATACCCTCCACTAGACTGTTCATGTCTAATTTTATACGGGTAAATGCTTTCAAAGAATTCAGCATTATCTACTTAATTATTGTATTTTCATTAATATCTGAATGTTCGAATTTATAAATCAAAAATCGACATGCTTTACTACTTCTAGCATATCCTGTGAACACGCAATACACCATCTTAGGTCCTATATTAACCCTTTTTGGCATCGGAACTTGGACCTTTGCTAGACACCCCCACACCTTGAAAATTTTCAAGCTGGGTTTCCTTTCTTTCCATTTTTTATAAGGAATTGATTGTGTCTTACTATGGGGGGACTCTATTGAGTATACGGTTGGCTGTAGAGATAGCCTCCCCCCACAAGTTTTGCAGTAAACCTGAACTTATAAGTAAGACATTCATCATTTTCTTTAAAGTACGGTTTTTTTCTTTCCGCAATTCCATTAGATTGAGGTAAATACGAGGCCGTAGTTTGATGGACAATTCCATTCTCTACACATATTTCGGCGAAGGGAGATTCATATTCTCCACCTCTATCATTTCTTATAGTTTTGATCTTTTTCTCTAATTGATTTTCAACTTCAGTTTTGTATTGCTTAAACGCATCTATTGCTTCATCCTTACTATTTAGCAAGTATGCATAACAATATCTAGTGCAATCGTCAATAAAAGTTATGAAATACTTTTGCCACCACGTGATGGTGTTGACTTCATATTACAAATATCAGTATGGATTAAGTCTAAGCAATTGGAGTTCCTTTCAATGGACTTATACGGATGCTTAACATACTTTGATTCCACACAAGTTTGACACTTTAATTTATTACACTCAAAGTTTGGCAAAACTTCTAACTTAATCAGTTTTTGTAGTGTTTTGTAATTAACATGGCCTAGTCGTTCATGCCACAAATTGGGAGACTCAAGCAAGTAAGAAGAATTTGAATTTTTATTAATTTCAACATTCATTACATTAATTTTGAATAGGCCCTCATTGAGGTAGCCTTTCCTACATACACTTCTCCTTTACTAAGTATAATTTTTCTGGAAACAAATACACATTTGAATCCATTCTTGTCTAGAAGTGAAACAGAAATCAAGTTCTTTTGCAACTCAGGAACATACAAGACATTATTAAGTGTCAATACTTTGCCGGAAGTCATCTTCAAGCACACTTTTCCTGTTCCTTCCCTTTTTGCAGTAACAGAGTTTTCCATGTAGATTTTTTTTCTACTTGAGCCAGAGCGAACGTCGAAAATAACTCCTTGTTAGCACAAATATGGAGGGTGGCACCAGAATCTATCCACCATTCGCGAGGATTTACCACCAAGTTGCATTCGGAAAGCATAACACACAGATCATCCATTTCTTTCTTAGACTCAGCCAGATTTGCTTGGTCCTTCTTCTTTCCTTTCTTTGGGGCACGACAATCCGTAGACTTGTGGCCAATCTTGCCACAGTTGAAGCACTTTTCTTTGAAGTTCTTCTTGGTTTGATTGCTTTCATTTCCTGCTTTCTTTCGCATTTTAGAGTTGTTTTGGTCATCTTCTACAATGTTTGCTCCACTCATTGCAGAATTGCCTCTTGACCTTCTTTCTGCAGCCTTATTATCTTCTTCAATGCGTAGTCGTACAATCAAATCTTTGACTAACATCTCCTTATGTTTGTGTTTCAAATAGTTTTTGAAGTCTTTCCACATAGGTGGTAGCTTCTCTATTATTGCTGCTACTTGAAACGCTTTATTCATAATTAAACCTACAATAAAGTTCATGTGAATACTAAGAACATTTTTAAATTGTTCAACAACTATATTTGTCAAAATCATACCTTCCGCTAGGAGATCATGGATGATCACTTGCAGTTCCTGCACTTAAGAAACAACAGACTTGTTGTCTATCATTTTGTACTCCAAGAATCTTGCAACAAAGAACTTTTTAGTTTCGGCATCTTCCGTCTTGTACTTCCATTCTAGCGCTCCCCTTAACTCTTTTGTAGTCTTGATTCCACTATACACATTGTGAAGGTCATCTTTGAGACCACTCAACATATAATTCATGCAAAGAAAATCTGAGTGTTTTCAAGTCTCCACAATTATGAAGCGTTCTTTTTCAGAGGTTCCCTTGGGCACCTTTGGAGCTTCCTCACATGTGAACCTTTGAAGACAGAGAGTTGTGAGGTAGAAGAACATTTTCTGCTGCCATCTCTTGAAGTCAATACCCGCGAACTTTTTGGGTTTCTTCGCCGGTGCCATAGCTTGTGGAGCATTAGTACGACTCGTCGTGGCAATACTAGTTTCCGCCATACTTGTTCCATCATCATGCATTTGACTATCAGTCGTCATTTTCCTGTCACAACAAGACAAAACCTTTAGTATGTCAAAATACTACTAATAAAGTTGCAACAACTTTAAACACCTCTTGTTTCTAGTTTAACAATGAAGTTTTTATAACTTTCAATCGTCAATCGAGTGATCTTTAACCTGTGATGAAGATTTTATGTCTTCAAATCACTAGTTAAGTTCAAACGGAGTATAAAGCTAAAAGCTTTAATCTCCATAAATCAAGCAATATAGATTCCAAAAAAAAAAAAACTTTAGTGAAAAGAAAATTTCACCAAATAAGCAATTTTTTTTTTCAAAAATTATTCCTTAAGATTGTTGTTTTTCAATACTTTTTGAGTACAAGAATCTGTAATTTGACACAATAACTTCAACACTAGTTCAAGTTTAAAACAAGAACACTATGAAGTACAACAACACCCTTAACACAAGATCAATGTGATCTTTCTAAGAAGTGTGTTTTATTTTTTCAGAAATTAAGGTGAAACAGAAATGTAAAGCCAAGTCCCTCGACTTCGCGGAGTGTCCTTAAGAAATAATTCCCCTCACTGTACACGAGGTTTTGGAATCTTCCTCCCAGGATAAAATGACTTTCAATTGAACTTTGGTGAATCCTCAAATAATTGGATTCGTCGAACTCACTCAATGATTTGATTGATCACAAGGAATGTTTTGAAGATAAGAAGAGTTTGTATTTCAGAAAATTTTTTATTTCAAAACCTGTGGATAAATGCAGGTTTATATAGCCATTAAGTGCCCCTTCCAAAAGGTGGCAATGGTTCATCCGAAAAGGTGTATCCTTTAGAAGAGTCATTTCTGTTCATTCGAAACATTGTGTATTTTTTTGAACAGACACAATTATCTAAACAGTCACTCATTTTTCAAAATAATATGTCTTTTCATAAAAGGTTGTGTCCCTTCTTTTTTTAATCACACCAATTGAACCCAACAATTTATTCATAATGACTCCTTGTAAAGAGAATAGAATACCCTGCAACCTAACCAAGTTGTCCAGCCACTCCATGAGCAGATAATTCTTGAGTTTGATGCCTTACACCAGTAATATTTGGACTCATATTTTGACTAAGAGCTGGTGTAAAACTCAAAACCAGGTCCTGGAGTCATAGTTCAAACAACATGACCATTACTATGAGATGTCAACACATTCTTCTTGTTCTTGAACTCATTTGGATAACCAACCAACTTGTAACATATTTCTCTGATGTGTCTTTTTGCATTTATAATAGTCACATACCACATTAGAGTTCCTTTGTATTTTTGATAACTAGTAGAAGAAGTATTACCAGAGGTGACATGTCCATGATAGTTAGTGTTACCATTGTTGCCTTGATGATAGGAACTGCCTCCTCCATAGGGTCTAGAATACAAAGTATTTTCAAAGTTAATGGAACTAAGACTAATACTTAATACACCAGTTGTAGTAACAACTGTCTTCTGACTTTCATTATCAAGAATCATGGAGTATGCCTTGTTTACTAAAGGCAATGGAATCATCATCAGTATTTGGCTTCTTGCATGTCCATAGTTATCATTTAAACCCATCAAAAATCTGAATCAATTTCAAGTTTTGCAGATGCACCATAAAGTACATAGACTTAGCACAATCACACCCACATGCTGGCACTAAATATTCAAATTCTTCTCAAAGATTTGTCAGTCTTGAGAAATATATAGAAATAGACAGAGTTTCTTTGATCAATGTAGGGATTTCCTTATAAACATTATACATTCTAAGACCATCAATTTTATTAAACTTTTTAAATAGATCTTCTCAAATAGACTAAGCACAAGATGCATACATAATTCCACCAAGAAAGCTATTAAAAGTAGAGTTCATGATCCAACAAAGGACTATTGTATTTACCCTTTCCCAGTAGTCCACGTAGTTTCAGAAAATTTCTCTTTTGTGTAACTACCATCAACTAACCCATCTTATTTGTACCTAGAAGTGCAGTATGCATAGACCTAGCCTAAATGGTGTAACTTTCAATGCCAGTCATTTGAAAATATATAATTTACACTCCACTCACTTAGACGAATGTAAAAATAAGGGGTCATTATGATAAATATCAGGAATTTGGAAGAAAGATGGAATCCCATTCGTTCCATTCATAGGTTATTTGGAACCTAATTTGGTACTGCAAGTTTTATGCTCCATTATCTTTCAATTTTCTTTGAAGATGAATTCAAAAATTTTAGCGGAAGCGGAAGAAATACAATTCACGATTGCTTATGAAGAATATATATCGGAAGCCTTGATACGATTTATTAATTCAGAGTATGAAAGTGAATTCATATAAGAAATAGAGAGGAAAGAAGAGGAAAAACTAGAAGAAGAGAGGAGAAAGAAACAGATAGAGAGAAAACTCTATAATGAAAATCGTTAATTCTTATTCATGAAAAAAGTGATAAATGTGATACATCAACTTCTGTATATATAGAGAATTGGATGAGGTAATCTATTAACTAATCAGTCAACTTCCTAACTAACTCTAACAGTGTTAACTTCCTAACTAACTCTAACTGTAATTAACTAACTCAAGAAAGTAGTTAACTGACTATGAGAGGTTCATTTTATACTTTAACAGAATTACAATAAGTTGTTCAAACCTTCTTAGACAAATATCAACTTAGGAGTGACTAATATCCACTACCTATTTATAAATAGGAGCATGTTCTTCACTATTTTTCATCAAATAAAACATTCCATTTCTCCATAGAGCACAATACAAGGTAATTTTTTCCTTCTTTTTTTCTTATGATTTAGTCACTTTCTTCACATCTTAGCACGTTTGTAATCAAAAATTTATATTATATTTTAAAAATGAAGAAATTATGAACCATTTCATTTTCCAAAAATTATTCTTCACAATCTACAATATATCCATATATCATAATAAAACACCTTCAATATTATTCTAGATAATTTTTTGAAGTCAACTTTAAATTATGTTATGCTAAAATTTTTTGATTTATGCAAATTTACTAAAACTTTAATCTCTTGAAGTAGAAATGTCGAAATTACAAACCATTTAGTTCTGTCAAAACTAGCAAAAAGGATTACAATGCACCCAAAATTCAAAGTTAAATACTTTCAGTATCATTCTAGATAATATTACTAAGTCAACTTTAGATTTTTATATGTTGTCAGTTTTATATTTGCACAATGACACTAAAAATTATATTTTTATTTAAAAGTATGAATTCTACAAAATCTAGACACGAGTGATTATAACATATGCAATTTTAGAATTCAACAACTTCATGATCGAGCCAAATGATTTTATGAAATTGGTTTTACATACAAAGACCGTTCTAGATTTGCGTCGTCTCACCAAATAATTTACATCTTGTTGTTGGAATATTGCAAAAAATATTTCAGATTCTTTAAACCAACCTTTAAGGTCTTCATTCTCACTTAAATCCTTGTCTCTGTTGTAGCTGAATTCATCTAGATAAAGTTTTGAACTCGTCTTGTGTATCTAAAACATCTTTGACATGCAACGTTCTTTCTTTTATTTATATTTTCTTTATTCTGTATTTTTGTTCATTTTATTTTTTGGTAAAAGGAGAAAAATAAGTTCTTGTCAAGAAATAATTTACCTCATTCAAAATTTTGCAACTTTCAACACTCAAAGAGAAGATAATTCTAAGTTCAAGACAAAGATCTTACTTCATCCAAGACAAAAAAGTTGCTCATTTGAGGTGAAGATTTTCTGCTTCTGAGAAGAAGATTTCTAAGTTTAAGCGAAGGGCTTACTCCATTCAAAAAAAATATCACGCCATCCAAGGTGAAGACACTGAGAAGAAGATATTTCTAAGTTCAAGATGAAAATCTTATTCTATCCAAGATAAAAAATTAATTACTCCATCAAACGTGAAGATTTCCTACGCTTGGGAGAGCTATATTTCCAAGTTCAATACAAAGAAATTACTCCATTCAAAGGGAAAAAGTCATTGCTCCATTTGAGGTGAAAACTTCTTACGTCCTTGATAATTTTTTTTCTAGGTTCAAGATAAAAACTTACTCTATCCAAGGTGAAAAATTTATTACACTGTGTGAGGTGAAACTTACTACATTCGTGAGGAAGATATTTTCAAGTTAAAAGAAAGTGTTGTAAACTATTAAATAATCACGAAAAATTTGTAGCTTAAGTCATGCTTTTGACACTATCCTTAAGGACATGTCAGCGGTTAAGGTGTATTCTTTAGGATTCAACAAGCTCTTCTAGTTATAAATTAGAAGCCAGAAACTAATAAAAAATTAAATAATTAAAATAACCCAATTCAACAGAAATGACAAAATCATGAAAAATGTTGCTCTGCTTTTCCCTATAACTTTACATGAGCACGAGGATAACACTTTTATAGCTCAAAATAATGTATATCAGTGTTCCAAAGAGAGAAATCAGACTTTTGGAGTAAACGGTAGTGAAGGCTATTATATCCAATTCAATAGCCAAATGATGACACCATTATTTTTCAAAAATGCTCATATAATGTCTCCTTAATATTATTAGAATAATTCTCATGATGACTCATTAAGAAGAAAAAGGTCAACATATGATACATTTGTTATTGAAGGAGTGAAAATTAACTTTTTGTAACTATCCAAATAAAGGATATTCAAAGATGATTATTTTCTTTTTGAGATACAAATCATTTTTGATCTTACTCCATCCAAGAAAAAAGATTCACTACTTCATATAAGATTTCCTGCTTAGTTTATTAAGTGGATCATGGGGTGTATATCCACTATGTCTTATTCTTTGCTGTTGAATGTGGGACTTACTCCTTCTTTTGATGCTAAAAGAGTGATAAGGCAATGAAACCCTATGTCTCCTTACCTTTTTGTTCTTGCAATAGAGTATTTGGAAAGAGTAATGAGGCAACTTATTGCTAATAGGGACTTTAATTTTCACCTTAAATGCTGGAAAACAGGAAGCACTCATATCTGCTTTGCAGATGATCTATTAATGTACTATAAAGCTGAACTAATCTATGTGAAAGCTATTAAATGATTCTTTCTTAAGATTCTCTAGGACTTCTGACCTACAAGTCAACCTTGAGAAATGTTCACTATATATTGATGGTGTTGCTGTCATATTAGGAAGGATATATTAGAAGAATTGGGCTTCACTGAAGGTACTATACTTTTCAGATACTTAGGGATTCCTTTTAGATTCAAAGAAACTACATGTTACCAGTACATGCAATTGACGGAGAAAATTACTGCCAAGATCACTTGTTAGTCGGCAAACATACTATCTTATGAAGGGAGAGTGCAACTTATAAAGCTAATCCTCTTTGGTGTACAAGTTTAATAGGCATAAATTTTTCTTATGATTAAGACCATTAAGAAACTCTATAATACCTTTTTGTGGACAGTTCTGTAATAGTTTTTAGGAGGGCCTACGTTTATGGGACTATAATTGTATGCCCATGACTGCTGGTGGATTAAATATTACTAATCTATGCATGAAATAGAGCGGCTATTCTCAAGAAATTACGGAATGTGTCTAAGCTGAAAGAGTGTCTATGGATCCAATGGGTATATGCATGTCACATAAAAGCTAGATCTGCAAAATCAATCCAAATACCAAGAATGCTTCTTGGATAGTGAGAAATATACTAGTTGCTACAGAGTAGATATACAAAGTCAGGCAGCGCATATTATGTTGAAATACTATTTTTACTAAGGTGATGAAGGGGAAAAAGTTCTATATTCACAAGGTGTGCACTTATCTGCAACCTCAATAATACCCCAGAGCTGATTGAAAGAGTCCCACAATGTAGATTAGGATTCATCTCAGGTTCAAATTTATATAATGGCTAGTTGTGCAGAAGAGGCTTGCAACTATGGATAAATTGCTCAAGTTTGGCATTCAGGTGTAATTATTCTCTAGGTTATTTTCTCGATTTTTACACAGTTTTAATATTTTGAGTCTTTTCATAGTGGCTTTAGTTTATTTATGACTTTTCAAAACTGACGGTTTGATTTTTGGGTAATTTGTTTGGGTTTTAAGCCCGTTTTCTTGTTATAGAGCTTTTAAAGTTAAGAAATTGATCTCGGACAAAAACTTCTATTAAATGGAGTCGGATAAGAATTTCAAAAGCACCGTTAGCTTTGAAATATGGATTCTTATGCTAAGGAGACCCTTGGTCCAGGTCTCAAGGCTTTCAGACTCATTTTTGAACTATTGATTGGAAGTAGGTAAAAATGGTTTATTGGGTGTGGGGGTTCACTTTTTATCGAAACAACCTCGAACAGAAACTTCAATTGCATCGTTGAGTCTAGAATTTCAATTTGAGTTAGCAACATACTTATTTTGGTCCCGAGCCTTTATATTTTATTTTGAGTGTTTAGATTAAAATTAGTTAAAATATCCTAAAAGGTATTCCCACGGTTAATTTTTTCTGTACGATTATTTTAAATAAATTTGATGATTTCGTTGGATCCATACTATGTTTTATGATCAGTTTTCACTATTGGTTCATATTTGTAAGATTTTAGATGAGTTCCGAGGGTCAAAAATAAGTTTTTAAAATTACTTATTTTCTAGTGTGGAGGTTCTTCACGAATACGATCGGGGTCCCGTGAATACGAAGAAGGACTATTTTTCATTGGTCAATGGAAAAATTTATTCTTCGCGAATGCAGTGGGCGTCCCGCGAATGCAAAGAACATAAATTTCACCTGGCAGTGCTTAAATTGATAAATTGCGAGGTTTTAGTGCCTTTGACATTTCGAGAGCTGGGAAGCTCCATTTTAGATAATTCTCGATGCGTTGTTCTCGTATTATTGTTGACTATATGATTTTACCTTCATTTATCTCATTTAATAAGAATATTTATTTTGTTTTTAATAATTTCTAACCAAAGTTGAGATTCAAAATCTCATTCCACCATTTTCGAAGCTTCCAAGCTCATTTTTGAGAGAATTAAAGTGGGTTTTCAAGATTGGAACTTTAGGTGAGCTTCTAAACTAGTATTTCTTGATTCCTCATTGTTTTTCCCATCAAATTCTGCTTTTTTTCTTGAAAATTTCTAGAAATTAGTTTTTGAGTTCCTTAACTTTGTGGTCTGACTTGGGCCTCGATTCAAGCTCTGTTTGTGCTCAACTTTTGAGTACGCACTCTTTATCCTTCGAGGGACCTCATGACGTATTCAATTTTGGAATTCAATTCACAAACGATTTTTGATATAATTTTTGGTTTGAACTTTTATATTTCAATACGAGTCTCATCTTATTCGTATTAATGTGTGAATTATGAATTTAATAGTGCAACGTTATTTCTGGGATCATGAAGCAAAGATGAAAGATTCATAAATAGTTTGAGGTTGCAGTTTCGAATTGAGGTAGACTTCGATCTACTTCTATCTATGTGATTGTGTATTTTATAGATTGTATACGAGGAAGGGATTGTGAGACAGATTTATAGATAGTAATATCATGATTCAACCTATTTAAAGAATTTATAATAGAAATATAACTCAAGCCTTACCCTAAATTACCTGTTATGATTGTAGGATCCTATTGTATCAAATTACACGCTTGTTTAGCTATAGATTGACATGAAGAACCCTTTTAGTATAAGACTTACAATGTTACTTAGTGAATTAAGTGATATTCCCCGATTAGGTCCTCTTAGTATCTCTATGTCCTTGTTTACCTTAGTTTCCCAGTTTATGGTACTAACATCTTATTGAGTTATATATTGTTAGGTCTGAGGCCGTGGTTATGATACCAGTTTGATACTAGGTTAGTACTCTATCCTTTGAAAGGATGTGGATATAATTATGGATGCATAGACACTTAAGGTTCTATTATTTGGATACTGGCGATGTCATGCATACAGTTAGAGGCATTTGCACTTATTTAGTGGTGTGATTCTGGTTAGAACCTTGGTTTTACTAATATTTCTAAAAAGAGATTTATTTCCACTTTTCTTAACTTTTAAAATCGATTCTTAAAAAATGGAAGTCTACTATCCTTATTATTATAATATTTCAAACTAAGCATACTACTTGGAAATTCAACCGAGGCTGATTTTGATCCATTATTAATCCACTCTCTCTTAGCACTACTCATTCACTTCGATCGAGGGAGCTTCTGACTCTTCCTATGTTACTATAATATTTTAGTCCTAATTTAATCTTGGGCAATGGATTTATAGATATACACTTGTTCAGTCCTAATTCTAGTCTGACATTTCTTATTATACTTTATATTTCTCTCCAACACTGGATAGAGTAGATTAGTCTTGATGCTTGCTGGAAGTCCTAGTTCAAGACTAGACAGAGTATATAGATATCACGAGTCTCCTATGGGCCTTTCAGTCCGAAAAGCCACGATACTAGAGTAGGATGGTCACCGTAGGTCCTGCCTTTGTGAACGACTAAACTGGAAGAGGTGTATACACTTAGTAAAATTGGCACTCAATTGATTTGATAATATTGGTTTATGTTACATTCATTTATTCATATGCATTGTTTTTCACTAGTATAATTATTTAGCACTTGTATCTATCGTTCTTATGAGGGGCCGTATAGGAACAGGTTATTATTGTAATTTGTTGAGTGTTTTCTTGTGCCATCTTTGGGATTATATGGCCTAGATGGGGTTATTGATTGTTCGGGCTAGCCAGTTACATTATTGTTGAGTGTTACAGTATGGTTAGTGATGGGTTGGTTATGGATTGGTACTTGAGATTATCGGTACATTTCTAATTCCTTTTCTCATTATTATGGTAATACTTGTCATTGGTAGATCGCGTTATGATTTTTCTTATTTTGACTAGAGGCCCTGACTATGCTAGTATTAGATTCATTATTACTTATGATTCTAATGATGTTAGATTAGTTCCCTCAGCATTGTACCTTTGTGTTTGATTACCCGTATAGCACGATATTATATATATCTCATTCTATGGCTACTCTTTTTATATTATTTTGTTCCTTCCTACTACTATTGTATATTATATATCTCTTTTTTCACTATACTATCATATATGGGCTAGTTACTTATAGAATTGTTCTTCATCCTTAATTATTGGAAATATATATTAACTTAACTTTACTTTTCCATTAGCATTATTATGATCATCTCTAAAATAGTTTCTTGTATATGGCTTTAGAGGAGAAAGACGGGTATAAGAAGTTGTATAGGCTAGCCAAGGCTAGGGGGTGGAGGGCTCGTGACCTTGACCAAGTGAAGTGCATCAAGGGGGAGGATGGAAAAGTGTTGGTGGAGGATGCCCTCATTAGGAGGAGGTGACTTTCCTATTTCCATAGACTTTTGAACGATGAGGGGGATAAAGGTTTCATGTTAGGGGACTTGGAAAACTCAGATAAATGTTGCCTTTTTTGTTATTGTAGGCATATTAAGGTTGAGGATGTAAAAAGTACTATTTGTAGAATGCTTAGAGGGAGGGCCACTGGGCCAGATGAGATTTCGATGGATTTTTGAAAGATAACTGGAGGGGTAAGTTTAGAGTGGCTGACAAAGTTGTTTAACATCATTTTAGGGCGGCAAATATGCACCAAGCTTGGAGATGGAGTACACTGATTCCTTTATATAAGAACAAAGTGGACATTCAAAGTTGCAACAACTATAGGAGTATCAAGTTGTTGAGTCATACTATGAAGGTTTGGGAAAGGGTGGCAGACTTGAGGCTGAGGAGAATCGTGACTATTTTAAAGAATCAATTTTTTTCATGCCAGGTTGCTCAACTACTGAGGCCATTAACCTTGTGAGGATATTAGTAGATCAGTTTAGGGAGAAGAAGAAAAACTTGCATACGGTTTTCATTGATCTTCAGAGGGCGTATGGAAAAGTTCCTAGGGATATTTCGTGGAGGTGCTTGGAGGATAAAGGGGTGCCCGTGGTATACACTTAAGTAAATTCTGTACATGTACAATGACACAAAGACTCGTGTAAGGACAGTGGGAAGAGATTCGAATAACTTTCCTATTTTGATAGAGTTTCACCAGGGATTGACTCTTAGCCCATTTTTATTTGCCTTGGTGATGGATGTTTTGACGTGGTGTATACAAGGAGAGGTGCTTTGCTATATGTTATTTACTGATGGTGTTGTACTAATTGATGAGATTCAAGAAGGAGTTAATGATAAATTGATCCTTAGAGACATACCCTTGAGTCTAAAGGATTTAAGTTGAGCAAGACTAACACAGAGTACTTGGAATATAAGTTTAGTGATTTGTCGCATGAGGATGACGTGGTAGTGAAGCTGGATCCTCAGGTCATTTACAAGTGAGAGAGTTTTAAGTATCTTTGGTCTATGATTTAAGAGAATGGGGAGATTGATGAGGATGTCATGCACCGTATTAGTTCTGGGTAGTTTAAATAGAGGCTCACTTTGGGAGTCTTGAGAAGGTGCTTTCTAAGCTCAAAAGTAATTTTTACAGAGTGACAATCCGAACGGCTATGTTGTATAGATTGGAGTGTTGTCCAGTTAAGAACTCCCATATCCAAAATTTAAAAATGGAAGAGATAAGGATATTGTGATAGATGTATGGACTTACTAGGATGGATAGGGTTAGTAACAAGACTATTCGAGAGAAGATAAGAGTGGCTTCAATAGAGGATAAGATGTGAGAATTGAGGTTGTGATGGTTCGGGCATGTGATGATGAGGGGCATGATTCTCCACTGCGGAGATATGAGAGGCTAGCTATGAATGGTTTTAATTGGGGTAGTGGTAGGCTGAAAAAGTATTAGAGGGAGGTGATTAGATATGACATGGAGCAGTTATATCTTATGGAGGACATAACCCATTATAGGAAGGTGTGGAGGACGTGGATTAGGGTAGAGGGTTAGTGGGTAGGAGTAGGTCTGTAATAGTAGGGAAGAATGCCTTCTTTGCATCTATGCATGTAGTTTCTTGTAGTCTCTAGTTCGTGGTGTTGTCGTGATGTCTATGTTTTTCGAATATATATTTTATAATATTACCTTGTGGGTGTCTTGTTTACATTATTATCTAGCAGTGTGATATTCCTTATTATTGTTTGTTTTTATGTGTTGTGTTTGTTATATTGTTATTTGTCCTGAGCTACGGGTCTATCAGAAACAATCTCTCTACTTCATCTGAGGTAGTGGTGTGGACTACCTACACTTTACCCTTTATAGACCCTGCCTTATGGGAATACACTGAGATGTTGTTTTTGTTGTATTATTTCTGAAGCTCAGTCGACTGATGATACTGAGTACCATATTTTTGGTACTTATACTATATTTCTACAGCCTGCAGATCATAGTATGATTTCTCGCTACTGACATGTACATCACGCAGAACAACATAGATCGGAGATTTGGGATGAGCTCCTGATGTTTGGAGTTGTTCTTGCTCTCTCTCTTATTATTGGACGAATCTATATTTTGTATTTCAGAAAGGACTATATATATTTATTATATATTTTATTTAGTACTCCTATTGTATTAGAAGCTCTTGTATTGGCTTTACCAGGTTTTGGGGTTAATTCTCTATATTAGTCTTCTTATTGTATTTGCTTCTTATTGTTTTCTTTTTTTCTTGATAGTTCATTACACGCTGTTTTGGAGTATGGGTCGACTTACCTACTGGTGGACTATAGTAGGTGTCATCATAACCTAAGAAATTGGATTGTGATAAATTGGTAGCAGTGCCTAGATTCAACGGTGTCGTTGGTACAAGGGCAAAGTGCTTAGTAGAGTAATGTAGATCGATAAGAAGACGTCTGTATCCTATCTTTGGGAGGTTACAAGGGAATTCGTAGGAAATTCTATTACTTGATTCTTTATCATTTGTCCGTACTTCTATGAACCTCTAAGTACTTCCTTTTACTCCACTCTTTCTTAGATGGATAGAACGAGGTTATCTGTAGATGCGGATGAGACTTTTGTGTGTGTTCCTAGAGTTTTACCTCCGTATTGGATTAGGAAGTTAGATATTCATATCAAGGATCTTCAGCATTAGTTAAAGGGTCTGGGGCCATCCCAGGCTCCAACAGAGTATATCACCACCTTCGCTTTTCAGGATATAGTGTTGGGGATTCTGAATCCTTTCATGGATACTTCACAGTCAGTAATGGTCCTTGATATATCGAGTTGTTCTCAAGACAAAGTTAGTTTTGTTGGTGCTTAGTAGAGATATTTATCTGTTTTAAAGTATAAGATTTGGGTTCTCGAGTGGTCCAAACATACTTCTATGTTATTTCCTATGGAGCTTGAGATGGGGAATGAATTTATCAGAGGATTAACTTTACCACCATGTTTGACATCAGAGCATTTGATAGCAGCTGTGTTTACTTTTCTTCAGGTTTTAGATCACATGATGACTAAAGAGTGGGTATATATTTAGATATATGAAGGTGTCAGTAGGAGGCCATGTCAGTTATACTGTGCATATTTTGATATTCATGTATTATATTTTGATCATCGGCTCAAATGAAGTTGGACTCTGAATAACTTATATTAAGTTCATTCATAAAGTTGTTGAACATTTTATTTAGAACAAACTATACATTGAAATACCTGTAAGGAAATGTTTAATTAAGAGCATGACCATCATGATTCTTGTATTAATATATTCTTGATAAAGTTATTGTTGCATAAATATTAAGTTAAGTGAATATGCGTTTATGACCATATTATTTATTTTTACTCATAAAAGATTTGTCTGAATTTTGATATGTAGGCCAAGTGAGATAATGTAAGAATTACACATCTCTTTTAAGAGACTTTGATATGATTCACATATTTTTGGTAATAAGATATTTACTTGTCTCTCAAGTAAACTAATAAATCAATCAATTAATTTTCCTCTAAGTTTTGCATACGCAGTGTTTCTTTGATGGCAAAAAATGACTATGAGAAATCTTTAGGGTTAAAATTATTTGTCTAAGAGTCCCTTCCAATAAATATACCTGTGGTTCCATTAGTCTGGTATACACTTTGATAGGCATAGGCCAGAAGATTTTAGGTTTCTTCCTCTCTCTTTTTAGGTACAAGACAATGTTAGGCCAAAGATGATTCCTATGATTTTTATAAAATTAAAATGGTTTGAGCAATCAGACCTTATTGTTAAACAAGCCAAGAAAAGAAAAAAAAAAGGTTCATAGGCCTAAAAGATCAGGCATCCCAAAATATAAAAAAGAAAGACAAAAAACAGAAAAGGAAAGTAAATGAAATGAAAAAAATTTGAAAGCTTCATCTTCTCCATTTGCTCTAATGATAGAAAATTAGGATAATAACGACTCTATCAATGTTGAACCTTCTTTTTATGTTGTGAAAAACGTTAGGCATGTTCATAAATCGTGACAGCCAAGCAGATCGACAAAAAATTAAGCTAATACCACCATAGACTACTCAAGCTATCACACATGTTGATAACATCCAGTCTAGCCCACTTGCATTAAAATTAACGACTTTCAATGTGAATCAAGAAGAACTTATGATGGAAGAAAAACCTAAGAACGATCCCGAGAATTATGGAGAACTATGGGCTAAGTGCTATACATATTTCACAATTCAAGTCCAAGTCCAAACGAAAGAAGATTGGGCCATATGAGTTTTGATTAAATTTGTGAACTTTTTCTTATTTTGTTAGGAATTTATTTTTGATATTATTTTCCTAGTTTAAAAGTTTCCTAGATTCATTTATTTCCATAAAAGTAGAACTCGAATCCCATGCTATTTGGGATAGATTTTTTCCCTATATATATAGGGATGGATTTTGTTATTTTGAATGAGACAATATTATTATTAATTAAGAGTTTCTCTTATTTACACCTTTGTGTGTGGTTACTTGGAATTTATCTTGCAATTCTATAAGAACAATTCTTTAGGAGGTAAGATTAATTCTTAATTTGATATCTTTGGTTTCTGTTAAAGTTAATTACAGAAGGTGATTAGTCATATACTAATTGTTGTCTTTAGTTTTTTTGAAATAGGGGTCTAGATCACTTTTGATCTAAGTTCTTGAATTAACTCTATTAGTATCATAATTAGTCTTAATCCGCTAATTTTGAATACTAAGATCAATTAGAATTTTTAGCACTTAACCTCGAAATTGAGAATTTTATTCTCCAATTTTGCCTATCTTTAATTTCTTGCCTTTAATCTTAGTATTTTTGCTTCCACATTATTTTCTTGTTTATTAACGTAACCCGATTCTTATCAAGTGGTATCAGAGCGGTTCTATCAAGGTTCTGTTCTTGATAATTCTTGGGAGTTTCGTAGTAAAAAAATCTTTACTTTTCCCCCCCTTTTAATAGATTAAAAAGAAAAAAAAAGGGTTGCTTGCACATCAAGAAATTCCAAATTTACTGTGTTTCTTGTTTTCAACATCAAGAAGGAAAATCAAGAAGTGGGGAAATTGATTTTTTTTTTAAATTGATCTTTTTTCTTGTCTCACCAAACCCAATTCGTCTGGGAGTTGATAATTTCTTTTTTTCTCTACATCTTACTTCTAAAGGGATTGTTACTAGTAGGGTTAATATATAAATCCTAAAGGAATCAGCCAAAGGTTGTAATTTGAGTGGAAAAAGGCAAGAGGGGTGAGATAAAAAAAGGGTCAAATTGAGAGTTTTTTTTTTTTTAAACTTTTGGAGATGTCTCATAAAGATACTGATGCTGGGACTCAAAACAACGACATAGCCGAGGCACTTAGAAGGATTTCTGCTCCACTAGATGCATTAGAGGTCACCCAAAACCCACCTAATCAGGTGAATATAACTGATTTAAGGAGAAGTATTTTTCATACAAGGTGTGGGATAAAGGATAATATTTGCTCTATGATTATTGATTTTGAAAGTGATGGTAATGTGATAAGTTCATATGTGATGGAGAAGTTGAAACTTACATGCATCAAATACAATGATTTCGGTGTACTTAAGGTGACTAAGTAATGCATGATTTCTTTCTCCATTGAAAGGTACTCTGATAATGTTCTTTGTGATGTAATTCCAACGCAAGATTGTCATATCAACCTTGGGCGTCCCTAGCAGTTTGATAGGAATGCAATTTATGATAGGGGGAAGAATAAAATTTCTCTTGAGCTAAATAAAAGAAAATATAAATTTGTACCTTTAACTCCATCCCAAGTTTATGAAGATTAGAAACGTGTGAAAGAAGTAATGAAAAATTTGGAGAGAGAAAAGAATGATAGAAGTAAGGGAGTGCATGATGATATTTCAAGAGAGGAAAGAAGAAAGGTTGTGTTATATGAAGGGAATGAATATCAAGTAAGGTCAAGAGAAAAGAAAAGAGAGATGATCATGAGAGTATTAAAGATAGGGATAATAATGAGATCGAGAAAGAAAAACAAGGGAGTTTGAGTGAGGTTATTTTTTATTCTAACTCTAACCTTCGTACTTCTTCTTTTAGTTGCTTTGACTCTCTTATAGGTACTCATGGAAAAGTTTGCATTGAAAAACCTTTATTGGATGAACTTAATACTAAGGTGATTGAACTTAATACTACATTTCTCATTGAGCAAGTGTTTGTTCACGAGAAGGATATAGGTAAAAAGAATTATTTTGGACTTGTCCAAGATGAGATTCATGACAAGAAGTTCAACAAGGCAGATGTAGATCTAACACCAATGAGCAAGAAAATATGAAGTGATATTATTCCTTTGCTACATAAGATCAAGATAATACCTAATTCTTCAAGTCTTGGTGATTGTAAGGTTAAAAAGATGTTTGCTACTAGTGATGAGGAAATACGTGAATATTTTGATATCCGTGATCAAATACCCTTTGTTGAACCTATGCATGATTCCTTGTTGGAGAATTTGAGCAATTACTTAGAATTTAGTTGAGATTCTATTTGAGACTGAAAGGTTCTTCTAACCTTCTTGAAAATTCCTATGCATATGTGGATAAATTTTATGTGGAAATATCTTTGAGAAGTGTAATTGATGATGCTTGGCTATATAATAAAAGTGTTAAATTTGATACATATTTTATGGAGTTTATGACGTCTTTAACAAACCCAATGGAGTACTTTATTGATAGAGCTAAATTGGGGAGGCACATATCATTCTCTATGTCATCTAAATGTGAATATTGTTGTGCTCATTTAAGGAAGAGAATTTTCTATTGGGATGATGATGTCCACACGCTTTATAAAGGTGTATTTATACATGCAAAGGATTAATTGGGTTAAGTGGATACATGGTCACTGTCTTGTTTTGTTCCTACCATTGTTGCTTCAAGTAATGAATGTTGTTTACTATTGTATGTCTTATTGATTTTGCGAGATTCCAATTCGAGGATGAATTGTTTTCAAGAAGAGGGGAATGATAGCATCCGGTCTAGCTGCATTAAAATTGACGGACTTCAATGTGAATCAAGAAGAACTTATGATGGAAGAAAAACCTAAGAACGAGCCTGAGAATTATGGAGAACCATGGGTTAAGTGCTATACATATTTCACGATTCAAGTCCAAGTCCAAACGGAAGAAGATTGGCCATATGAGTTTTAATTAAATTTGTGAACTTTTTCCTTATTTTGTTAGGGATTTATTTTTGATATTATTTTCCTAGTTTAAAAGTTTTCTAGTTTAAAGTTTCCTAGATTTATTTATTTTCATAAAAGTAGAATTCGAATCCCATGCTATTTGGGATAAGTTTTTTCCCTATATATATAGGGATGAATTTTGTTATTTTAAAGGAGACAATATTATTATTAATTGAGAGTTTCTCTTATTTACACTTTTGTGTGTGGCTACTTGGGATTTATCTTACAACCCTATAAGAACTTGTGTGTGGCTACTTGGGATTTATCTTGCAACCCTATAAGAACGATTCTTTAGAAGGTAAGATTAATTCTTAATTTGATATCTTTGGTTTCTATTAAAGTTAATTAAAGAAAGGTGATTAGTCATATACTAATTGTTGTCTTTAGTTTCATTGAAATAGGGGTCTAGATCACTTTGATCTAAGTTCTTGAATTGACTCTATTAGTATCATAATTAATCTTAATCCGCTAATTTTGAATACTAAGATCAATTAAGGTTCTTAGCACTTAACCTCGAAATTTTGCCTATCTTTAATTTCTTGCCTTTAATCTTAGTATTTTCGCTTCCGCATTATTTTTTTGTTTATTAACGTAATCCGATGTGTTGTGGTATGGTCTGCTCAAACAAAGATATTCCATGTCTCATTTGCTACCAGTTGTGATTCTGACACAAGTACCTTCTATTCCCTCATAGCATAGTTGAAAATAGATTTGAGAACACATCGTTGTGATGCGACTAACTCTATTTGTCTACCACTTCAGTTCTGAATGAATGAGTCACATAAGTGACTAATACCATACACAAAAGTATCCAGGATATCCATTTAGATATAGCCAAAAAAATTCAAATACAAGGTAAAAGCTTGTCCTTTAACCTCATGATTTGTTGTATTCTCGTTCTAATCTGATTCCCTTGCCTTCAAATTGGTATATCTAAAATCAGGAAATTGTTGTTGATCTAGTAATATCAAGGATTGAGCTTTCTTTGGTAGATCCTGCATATTAGTGTAACTGATAACACCTGCAAAATTTAACACTCTCTTAGTGATAAAATGTGCCACCTTATTCCCTTCCCTTAACACGTTGTATTTTAGTGATTCCTTTTACCTTTCAGTGATTGATTCTGTCTATATCTATTTTAATTTTCCATGGATACTCCAACTTCCCTTTTACCATCTTTATTAGGGTTAAGGAGTCTATTTCCATCAAAACTAGTAAAAACTTTTATTTGATACAATAGGAGCATAATCATCAATTCTAGCAGCACTTGCATAAACAAATTTTCTTTCATCATCTCTTATACAAAAACCAGCTAAACTTGGACCTGAATTGTCTTTTGAGGCTCCATCCGAGTTGCACTTGTACCAGCCACTTAGAGGTATATCTCATTTCACCATCTTACAATACAAGATATGTGCATAGTCTTTAAAATACTGCGTTATTTCAGGCCAATTACCTAGTATGTCCCTTAGCCAAGGATATCTCGTTCTTGCAACCATGAGGAGGTTGTAATTCATATCACTTGTGACTTTGTGAATTGTCATATTTCCTCCATTAGTAATTACATTCCTTCTCTTCCAAAGTTGCAAGAAAATAATAGCCGGAGCATCTTGTAAAAGTGGTTTGAGCATGGCTACACAATCAGCTCTCCACCACTCATCAATTATGGCTTGCTTCACTTGAACAAAAGGGCCTAGAGAACCTGTTGCCCTAGTAAAATTTCCCCAAATAGTTTATGCAACCTCACCTGTCAAAAATAAATGTGTAACTATTTCTTGTTGGAATTGTGCACAACTTCTACATCCAGAAACCATAGGTACGCCCTATGCTGCCACTACCTCATCAACTGGCAGTTTTAAGTTCCATAGCCTCCAATGAAAAAAAGATATTTTAAAAGGCATGCCTTTGACCAGAAACATCTTTTAGTGCCACATTCCTGCTTTCTTTGCCTGCGAAGTTCCCATGCACTCTTAACAGTAAAGTTCTCTTTTGTCGATGCCATCCACCAAGCTTTGTATGTAAGATTGTCATTTGTAAAGGTCAACCTTATTCCCATCATGACATGATCAACAACATTGTTAGGCAGAAATCATTGTAGGTTATCTTGATCCCACCTTCTGTCCATCATAAAGTAGCTCAATTATATTCTATTGTCAACCTTAATCCCTACCACTTGATATAATGGTCCCAATTGGGTCCAATTATCACAACACACATTAGCACCACCACTTCTTGGTTCCTACCATATCTCTTTCTTCATTCTATTTCTAGCTTCTAGTATGAACTTCCAAAGTTGTGATTTACCTTCCACTACACCACACTTGGAATATATTTCTTGCAATACTTAGTCCTTATAAAGTTGGACCTAAAGTGTTGGAAATTGATGGTGTAAAAAACTACACTTTCAAGAAGTATAATGTTGTTGTTGTTAAATATATAACCTAACAAAGGTTGGGTGCGAACCCATAGAGAATAGGCCGAATATCTATCACGGACTTATTAAAGTAGCTGAAAAATGCAGAAAGCAAATGAGCGAATTTTGTGAGAACAGTATCAATAGTAACAAATCTTGATTGCTTTGGTTGAAATCAATTTAAGATGAATCCTATGACTGTTTTCCCCCTAACTTCCTAACTACATAGACTTATCGTGCTCTGTCGAACTATCCCAAGAACTTGCATGCACAATCTGATAAGATATGTATCACCATTCGTCTTGTGAACACCTTCGGTGAATTTCACTCTTTACCTTATGAGTTTCAGAGTGTCCCCTTACTAACCCTTACTTTGGATCCCAGATTAACTATTACCTTTTAATTGTCAAGTTAATTCAATGAGGCTTGGTAGCCTCAAATTACTGTTATGATCTTCTTTTCCAAATCTCTACCTCTCTTTTGAAGTAAGTATCGAATATAGACATGTTCTTAACTTCTGCAGTCATTAAGAAACCAATCAAATTGAAGAAGATCACAATACATGCAAGAATATTGATCAAGAATGACTTTGCACTTCCTCTACTTCCACTACTAAAAAAATCGAAAAAAATGACCACAAAAAACCAAGCACAAAATGTGGTCGAAAAAAACCGACCACAAGTGGTAGGTTTTTTTCCTTTTTATTAAAGCGACCACATGTGGTCGCTTTTATATTTTAAAAAATCAAAATAATTATTTCAATAATTTTACTATTAATTATTAATTATTTTACAAATAAAAATAAGAAAAATAACAAAACCGACCACTTGTGGTCATTTTTTTAAAATATAATTAAAAAATATTTTAAAAAACTGACCACTTGTGGTAGGTTTTTAAAAATATTTTTTGAATTTATCTTAAAAAAACGACCACTTGTGGTCTTTTTTTTTTTTTAAATATAATTAAAAATATTTAAAAAACCGACCACCTGTAGACGGTTTTAAAAAATTCTTTTTTAATTTATTTTTTATAAAATCAACAACTTGTGGTTGGTTTTTGGACTAAAAGAAAATTTAAAAGTAAATAATTTTCAGTAACACCTAATTATATATATGTAATCAAATATATATATTATTTTTATTAAAAATAATGATATATATAATGTAATATATATATATCTAATTTTTTAAAATTACACTGATCACACGTAGTCGATAACCAGTATAATAATAATAAAATTCAATAATTCTTAAATTTTGTTACAAAATTACACTAAAAAAAATTCAGATAAAATAAATAAATTATGTTAAACATAATCTTTATCTTTTACTTATGTTTCAATATATAGAATAAATATTTTCCTTTGTATATACGGTAAATGACGTTAAACATGCAAAATCTTTGTATAATGAATATTTGTATATATATGTCATACCATTGAGATAATGATATTATGTTACTATTCCAGTCATAATTAATAATGTAATATATAAACGATAATTCTTCAAAATATAATGAACGTGTTCTATTATAAGGTAATATACTTGTGGATGTGATAAATATAGAATACATTCAAGAGTTTGTATATATATATATAGATATAGATATAGATATAGATATATAGATATACACACATGTATGTATATATATACATATAGTGATCGATTGATGAACAATGTAGTCAGAACTTAGTATATTAAGTTAATCAAATATAATTAATCGATCAATCATCTGAGTATGTATAAGAAACACATCGCATTAATATAACAACAACAACAACCACCCAGTGTATTCCTACCAAGTAGGGTCTGGGGAGGGTCGAATGTACGTAGTCCATACTGCTACCTCCGAAGAAATAGAAATACTATTTCCGATAGACCCCCGACTCAAGATAATAAATAGTGAACAGGATCATAGTAATGCATGAAATAGAATGGGTGGCATAGCTGAAATAAGAAATGAGAAGTACTGAAAATAGAGCTAAGTGAGACACTAAAATAAGAGCAATACGAAAATAATAAACAGAAAATAAGAAATAAGAAAAGGACACCCCCTAGTAGTAGCATACACTAGCGGCTCCTATCAATGGACATAGTCGTAGGCTTACTAACCCTGCTATACCAAAGCCCCCTAACCTCTATCTACGACCCACACATGCACTAACCTTCTACCCTTATCTGGGACTCCCACACCTTCCTATCTAGGTGTGTGATATATATAGTACGTATTTAGAACTTAATATATATATACATATATATATATATATTATACAGTAAAGGTATATTAATGACATAAGATTATAATGTAATCTATAATTCAATTGAGTATTTGTGAAATACGTTGTATATTATTATATGGGATAGTAAAATAGTGTATGTGATGTTTATAGTACGTATGTGAAAGCCAATAGACAATTGAATATATGTATATATACGTATATCTCGTGTAGTAATCAAAAGCTAGATAACTGAATCTATTTTAATTTTGCTGATATTTTTTTAAAAAATTTGTGAATAACCCGACCCAACCCGATTTTATTTTATCTTTTCAATTATCTTCTCAATTTTATTTAAATTCTAGCCATTGTTTGAACTCGATTCTAGCCTAAATTGTGACTCAAATTTAAATATCCTAGAACTTTGAATCTTAACTGTTGATCAAAAAGTGATCTACGGCTGGGATTAAATTTTTTCCTCTTTCTATTTAAACCAAAACACTCAAATCCTAACCATTATTTTCTACAAAACAACCACAGATCCCATGTTTATTTCCCCATCTCTCTCAAGACCTTCTCTCGGTCCATGGTCATGGCCATGGCAGCCACCTCCAGCCAGCCACCAGCGTCCAACCACCATGGCTGGAGGAACCCTCCATCCATCCTGTTTCTCCATCCAACCAAGATCGAACCAGCGTCTCCCGCTGAGCCAACCACCTCTTTCACCACCAGCCAATGAAACCAACAACCCTCGCTGCCTCTCTTCTCGATCGACGTTACCGCCTCACCGCTTCTCCAGTCAAGTTTTGCCAAAAAATGATGGGCTTTGAACCCATATCATATTTAATTCCATGCTCTAAAGTCTCAAAATCTTTTTTATTTATTTAACAAGTTTCATAATCTAAAATTGATAAAGTTTAATTGGAGACTTCGTCAAAATTTCTTTTGATTCATGTTCATTCGTGCAGTGAAAAACAATAAATATTTCTTTGTTTTTTCCTTTCCTAGTGATGCCATCACAAGATGAAGTCTCTATTGTCGTCAAGTACCTCAAATTCGGAGTAGCTGACTATCTTGTGAAGCCTCTCTGCACTAATTAGTTGTTGAACTTGTGGACTCACATGTGGAGAAGAAGACAAATGGTATGTACTTTATTTTTATCATTTGACAATTCTTCTTAGCAATTGCATTCTTTTACTTGAAAGATCTGGGTAGATTTAGCATAAAGGTAAATAGAAGTGTCTAGGCGCATATCCCTTAGTTGGATTGTACAAGAATATCTAGCTTACAGTGCACTCTAGACATTTTTTTTGAATGTTTAACTTATAGTGAACTCAAGAAAAAAAAAGAAAAGAAAATTTAGTTATTTATGTGAATATTTGATAAGAAACTAATTTGTTGTTTATCTTTTGTTTGAGGAATTATTGCAACATTGGGTGTGTCTATCCATGGTTGGTGACTTAGTTACGAGAAAATGGTTAAGCGTAGGGACTTTAAAGGAGATTTTTTTGTTTTGAATGTGGTTTGGTTGATGACTTAGTCTCTTGAAAATGGTTAAGCGTAGGGACTTTAAAGGGTATTTTTTTATTTGAATATTGTTTGGTTGGTGACTTAGTTACTTGAAAATGGCTAAGTATAGGTACTTTAAAGGGAATTTTTTTTTTTTGAAAGTGGTTTGTTCGGTGACTTAGTCGTTTGAAAATGGTTAAGTGTAGGAACTTTAAAGGGAATTTTTTTGGTTTGAATGTTGTTTGGTTGGTGACTTAGTCACTTGAAAATGGTTAAGTATAGGTACTTTAAAGGAGATTTTTTTTGTTTTGAAAGTGGTTTGTTTGGGGACTTAGTCGCTTGAAAATGATTACGCGTAGGGACTTTAAAGGGTATTTTTTGGTTTGAATGTCGTTTGGTTGGTGACTTAGTTACTTGAAAATGGTTAAGTGTAGAGACTTTAAAGGGTATTTTTTGGTTTGAATGTCGTTTGGTTAGTGACTTAGTTACGAGAAAATGGTTAAGCGTAGGGACTTTAAAGGAGATTTTTTTGTTTTGAATGTGGTTTGGTTGATGACTTAGTCTCTTGAAAATGGTTAAGCGTAGGGACTTTAAAGGGTATTTTTTTATTTGAATATTGTTTGGTTGGTGACTTAGTTACTTGAAAATGGCTAAGTATAGGTACTTTAAAGGGAATTTTTTTTTTTTGAAAGTGGTTTGTTCGGTGACTTAGTCGTTTGAAAATGGTTAAGTGTAGGAACTTTAAAGGGAATTTTTTTGGTTTGAATGTTGTTTGGTTGGTGACTTAGTCACTTGAAAATGGTTAAGTATAGGTACTTTAAAGGAGATTTTTTTTGTTTTGAAAGTGGTTTGTTTGGGGACTTAGTCGCTTGAAAATGATTACGCGTAGGGACTTTAAAGGGTATTTTTTGGTTTGAATGTCGTTTGGTTGGTGACTTAGTTACTTGAAAATGGTTAAGTGTAGAGACTTTAAAGGGTATTTTTTGGTTTGAATGTCGTTTGGTTAGTGACTTAGTTACGAGAAAATGGTTAAGCGTAGCGACTTTAAAGGAGATTTTTTTGGTTTGAATGTCATTTGGTTGGTGACTTAGTTACTTGAAAATGGTTAAGTATAGGTACTTTAAAGGGATTTTTTTTTGTTTTGAAAGTGGTCTGTTTGGTGACTTAGTCTCTTGAAAATAGTTAAGTGTAGGGACTTTAAAGGGGATTTTTTTGGTTTGAATGTTGTTTAGTTGGTGACTTAGTCACTTGAAAATGGTTAAGTATAGGTACTTTAAAGTGGATTTTTTTTTGTCTTGAAAGTGGTTTGTTTGGGGACTTAGTCGCTTGAAAATGGTTTAGTGTAAGGACTTTAAAGGGTATTTTTTGGTTTGAATGTCGTTTGGTTGGTGACTTAGTTACGAGAAAATAGTTAAGCGTAGGGACTTTAAAGGAGGTTTTTTTGGTTTGAATGTCGTTTGGTTGGTTAGTTACTTGAAAATGGTTAAGTACAGGTACTTTAAAGGAGATTTTTTTGTTTTGAAAGTGGTTTTTTTGGTGATGTAGTCGCTTGAAAATGGTTAAGTGTAGGGACTTACTGAAGAGATTGCTGAACAGAGAGAAAGAACGCAGCAGAAAGAGGAGGAAACATTATCCCAAATTAGGATGATGTAGGAGCAGTTCAGCTCTTTCATTCAGACTGCAGGGATTATTCTTCCGTGTCGTGGTGATGCAGTTCGGGCTGCAAAAGGTCTACGCTCCCTGGATGATATCAGCACCGATAAGGATATGGAAGACGCGGACGAATTCAATGAAGATGATTTTTAGTTTTTGGACTTTTGTATGTGTTGTACTTAGGATTTAGATATTTTATTGTAGTTTGTATACTTTTGAAACTATTGTTGTAGTATTTACGTTTGTTGGACATTTTGTATGTGTTGTACACTTTTGAAAGTATTTACATTTGATTTGTTGTTGTTGTTGTTGTTGTATTGCATGTTGGATCATTTGTTGATTTTTATTTTTTTTAAAAAAATTCCAGAAAAACCAACCACTTGTGGTCGTTTTTTTTTAAATTTTTTTTTGCAGAAAACCTACCACAAGTGGTCGATTTTCTATTAAATGTGGTAGGTTTTCTATTAAATTAATTAATTAAATTTAATAGAAAACCTACCACAAGTGGTAGGTTTTTTATTAAATTAATTTATTAGAAAATCGACCACTTGTGTTTTTTTTAATTCTTTTTTAAAAAAATCATTTTTTCTAATTTTAATAAAATAATAATGAATTTTAAAAAAATATATATTTTAAAAAAATCAAACACAAGTGGTCGGTTTTGAAAAAACTACCACTACTTTTTCGACCACACACTTTGGTTGGTTTTGTGGTCGGAAATTGAAAAAAATCGACCACTTGTGGTAGGTTTTTGTGGTTGATTTTTCCCCTTTTTTTAGTAGTGTTCGTTATTACATCAGGGTTCCCACAAACATAGTGAGGTAGTTTAGCCGCTCATGTTTGCACGAACATCCATTGAATTCAATAAAGAAAACATATGAAGACTCTTATAATAATTCAAGAGCAAAACACAAAATCTCAAATTAATAATCAATCATAAAACCAAGAACGAAGGATTCCAAGATCAAAAGTCGAATCTTAGAATCAATATAATATTGTTAATGTAAAGAGTGTGTAAACTAATAAAAAATATCAAAAGGGTATTAAGAGAATACACCGGAACCCCAAAAATCATAACCAAAATAAATAAGGAAAACTGAGTCGGTGACAACTTACGGTACCACTTACGGATCCCTAGGTGGGTCAGTAGTGTCAGGCTAATATTCAAGCTTGCAGAAAACCACCTACGATGGTACTTAAGAGGGGTGTAAGTGGTATTTATGCCCCATTAGTGCCCTTTCATAAATCTCAGATAAAACTTCAGACTTCAGCTTCTCAGAATATTCTTTCTCTAATACTTATGTGGCCATTCACGGTGGTCGTAAGTGCCATTTATGACCTGTAAGTGGGCCCATAAGTGGGGTATTCTGCATACTTCAACTATTTTTCTTCTTTTTAGCTCCAAAGCCTAGTTTTCTGCAAAAAAATACACAAAAACACATCATATCTAACAAAATAAACCTAAATACTTGTATAATTTTTAGTTTTAAGCATCAAAATGCCATAAAACCATGACACATCAACACTCTCAACTTAGAAATTTTGCACGTCCTTATGCAACATACACATAACAAAATAACATGATGTTTAACTAAGAGAAACCTAAGGTACCTACAGCAGTCAACTCAATTTTAGCTCAAAAACATCACCCCTTCCCATTTTTAACTTCTGAAAACCAAATGTGTGGATCTATGTAACATTACAATGTGACATAAAGGAATCAAGCTATGGCATTACATTAGCAATAAACAATCAAGAACAAATGCAAGTTACACTATTTGAATAAATAAACAACTAGAAACACAATGAATGTACTCTCACAAAAAGAAGTTCCATCTCTCACAATATCATATCATGAATGTCAATACAACAGACTATGTCAAGACACTCACGCTTACAAAAGAAGTTCCAATTAATGTGCATAGAATACCATAGGCTTGTCCTTATTTTCTTTACCTTAGTTTGTCAAACAGTCGTACCTTGTTTACTATAGGACTTTATTCGGCTTGTAATGTAGGCATGTGGGTTGGTATAGTACATTGAGAACTAGTGACTCACCCTCCTTGACACTACAATTACATTTAGGGTCCATTTCTCAACCATAATTTTCTTTTATTCCTCCCTTATTTCTCCCCTTTCTCTTTTATTGCTTATTTAGGCTGTGTGCAATTTCTTTGTTATTTTTTTATTTTTCAATTTTCTTTATTTTTACTTTTATCTTTTTCCATTTTTTCTTTTACCACACCCAAACCTACTTTCTTTTCTCTTTTCAAACCCTTCTTCATACCCAATTTTAACTATGTACTCTTATTATAGCCATCCTCAACTTAGGTGATTTGCCTGAGTTGAGGTGCACAATTTCTAAGGAGGGACTAGGGATAAAACAAGTTCATTATAATCAAATTGGGAAGGTGAAAAGATTATAACAAGAAAATAGGTCAATGTAGGTTCAAATTCAGTGATCAAGGGATACTTATTCACATTTGGATGGCCATTTAGGCTAAGAGTGGACTAAATTCAAAAATGGTTTATGATCACATCCTAACCAACTATCCTACAACCTAGGAAAGACTAATCAGACAGGTTCTGGATTAAATGCACAAAGGTAACTAGGTAAGTATCTCATATACACATGATACAGGGTTATATTACCAACTACTACCTATCCAGTTCATGCAGATGCTAAGCTATGACTATTTTTTTTCCCTAATCCTAATGCCATAACAAGATTTACAATAGTCAGACATATATTCACATCTATAGTTCATAATTTTTTTGGAGGGGTATCAATTTTCAGAAATACTTAAAAACAATTAGAATATGTCAAGTGTCTTTAGGTTCCTAATTTATATCCTAATTAAACACAAACAGAACAAACACAAAAATGACACAAAAATAAAATGAACTAAATATGCCAATTCTACTATGATTACGCTGCCGACAAGTAAAGAAAGATGGCAAGAAAAATCCTCAATTATGATATAACCCCTCCCCAACAAAAGAATATGCATTGTCCACAATGTATAACTAAAATATAAAACAAAGGGAATAGAGATAAACCTAGGATGCTCTAGGTATCCGTCTCTAACTCTTTCCCATCTGGGGCATCGCATGGCTTATCTAACAAAGATGGAGGTAGGGCAAGACTAGAAAACACGCCCATTTCTATCTTAGCTTATCCTCACTACTCAGCTATCTGGGATACCCTAGAGTTGATGGTTGCCCTTTTTAAGGCCTGATCAAAGTCCATGGTAGGGTCCTATAACTCCACCTCCCGACCTCTTTTGGTCCCAATAATTGAGACCATGTACTCATCCACAAACAAATCAAATCACATAGGTAGAGGTAGAGGCAATAATTATGTGAAAGATTGAATAACTGGAGAAATTACCGGAACCTGGCTCTCCACTAGTGATCGCACCTTAGAGCGCAATATAGGCATGTCCTTATGGAAACTAAATAAATTAGGATCATGTTTCTCACGCATCTATACATTTATCTTAACCTCAAAGTTATCGAGCAGAACATAATCTCCCTCAAATGCTCTGCTATCTACGACCTCATCTTAGCCTCAAACTGGTCCTCAAAAGTCTCAAGTATGGTTTGACCCATGGCTAGATATGTCCATATAGTGTATTTAAATGACCCTCTGTCTGAGTAAGACAAACTGTCACCTCATTCTGCTGCTCAACAAGGCATTATTAAAACTCGCGCGACACACCGATCAAATCTATAAATATGGGGCAAGGGGGCAAAGTGAATGCCCCAACTGGATCATAAGTCAAAGCTAGGGAGGGTGTAGATATGGTTGTGTCCCCCTTATTAGCAATAGCAATATCGGGCTCAACACTCTACTCACCTATCTCAATATCTATAGTAATATTTAGCCTCTCATCAAGCTCAACCAGATCTGAAGGTCCTTCAAAATAGACCAGAATAGCAGTGGGAGATGGCTGCACTATCTGTGTAAGGATCAAGTTTACCAAATCCTTAATCAAACTAATATCTATTGTGAAGGTTACCTCAATCCTAATCAGCATTAGGAATAGTGAACACTCTAGTTGCATCACATAACTATTGGATCAGACAAGGAAAACAGAGAGTGGTGGTCTCACCAAATGCTCTAATGTGGATCTCAAGCCGTATCAACCTTGAAAAATCTACATCATATCCATCACGTAGGCTGGAAACCAATACGGCTCTATCCCATATTAGTATGTTGTTCGATAAAGTCGGACTCACCATGTGCCGTACTACGATCCACTAAAATTTTACTACAAAATGCAGTGTTGCCTTCTTTATCTCCCCCTTGCCCTCAATCCACAGGGAATTAATGCCAAAGTAAGAAATTTGGGTTGCTTTCCACCAAGCCAAATTGATCCTCAATTGTCTATACTTTATATCTCTCATAGCGCATCTATCTCGTACTGGTCTCATTCAAAAATCAAACTCCATTGTTGATGCTAGTCTCATATACTCTGGTATAAATAATACTCGGTGGATGGTTGCTTCAAAAATATCTACTCTGACCCCCTAACTAAAGTGTGGGTCAGCTGGGGATACTCAACACATCTACCCTTAGGCGGGGTAATTAGATAAATCATAGAGGCGTAAGAAGCATAAGACTCTCAAACTAGAGACAAGCTATCTTGGGGTCGAGCCATCTACCTTAACTAATATTTGTCAAAAGAGGCTCGCGTATTGGGTGCTCTTGCTAGCCTCGTTAATCAATTCGAACCTCTGCTGCAATACTTTTCTTTGGGTGACCCTTCTCTATAATAGAGTTATCTCTCTAAAAAATATGTTACAACCTATCCACACACCATATTGATAAAACCTTGGCAATGGGCACAACCAAGACATGCGTGGAATCAGATGTTGGGGTAGCAAATGGTGGATTAGAAGGTTGGGTGTCCTGTGCAGCCAACTGGGTGTCATATACTAATAATGATAAAATATGCTATAGAACCTGGGATGAACCCTTCTCAGACTGGAGTACAATCGAACTCGATGTTGACTTACTAGCGTAACTAAATTCATCCTCTGACTCCTTTTTAGATTGGGAGCTGGGTGCATCATCCTCCTCTTTAGAATTAGAAACTGTCACTGACTAAACCTCATCTCTAGACCTGAATTATGAATCTACCTCATCCTCTTCCTCCTTAGATTGGGAAGAGAGCGGTAGAGTCTGACTTAAATTATCATTTGAGGTCCTATCTTGAAAATCGGGGTCTATGGAGGTGCCTGTGGGGCCGGTGTGGTCTGAGCACCTAATGTATCCATAATTGTTACAGTTGCAGCCCATCTTTGAGTTCTACCCCTAGTCTATCATGGGACCAATGGCCTATCTAGTCTTACCGAGTACTCCTCTACTGAGCCACTTCACTTAGGAGACTTATCTCAGAGCCTAGACTAAAATCCCTTCTTTTGTGCTACTTTTGGTGCCATCGTACCTAAACAAGTAGTTTTTAATGCTTGAAACAAAAAAAGAGAATAATTTTTTTTAAAAAAAAATAGAATACCCAGGACAAGGCACCTATGAATCTACCACCGAGTTGTAGGTTCCAGTTACGAGGGTCGTAGGTGCCCTCATAAGTATCAGACAAATCCCTAAAGTTTTAGGGCTTCAGGTCTACCACCTATGAGGCCACTTATGACCTGTAAGCGTTACTTATGAGGCTTGTACGTGCATGCATAAGTACTCTCCTGAGGGTACTTTAAATTTTTTCTAAAATTTTTACCCTATACAGTATATATTGCAATTTTAAGTCCAATTTCATACACTACAACATACATCAATTCAAGTTCACAAGTATTTTTGGGCTTTCCCTTCACTATTCAACTTCTACTTCCATATATTATATGATCACAAGTATTCTCAAACATAAATCATATACAATTTCATATTTACCAATTAGGCTCCACAAATATCAAATTTTATCATAAAGTATCAATATATCAAGCATTATTTTCAACAATAAACATTAAGAATATGTTCTTACTAAAGTTGGAGCCAAAATTGTTACTTGGATTTGAAGAGACTTGGAAGTAGAAGAAGAACATGCTTTATCCCTATTTTGATAAATATGCGTGCAAGTATTGTGATTGTGATATATTTTTTGCCTTTTACAAATTAAGAAGGAGCTGGAGAGTTTGAATTTAAGTGTAAAGTTAGATACTCTTAGGAAGTGGGATATATGGATCACGTTTGGGGTTTTTAAATGTGGGGGTACGATGGATCGGGTTAGATCCATTTGTGTTTAACCCAAACTTTTAAAGAAATTGAACCCTAGATTTTTGTCCACTTATGAGGTCACTTACAGCTTGTAAGTGGTACTTACGACGATTGTAAGTTCCTCCGTAAGTGACCCTTCAGTCACTATTTTTATTCTGATTTCCACGACCCCACTTACGGGGTCGTAGGTAGTACTTACGACTCCCATAAGTGGGTTCATAAGTACAAATTTAGAGACTCCAAAATCCTAGATTTTCACTGACACCTACAACACTACTTTCCTGTCATAGGTGGTACTTACGATCCTCATAAGTAGGTTTGTAAGTCCACTTACCTGGACTTGTCAAATTTTTCAATTTTTATCAGCTTTCAGGTGTTTTCCCATGCTTTAAACCTACAAAAACAAAAACAAAGTGAGAACTAAATTATTGGGTTGCCTCCCGACCAACGGTTGATTTAACATCGCGATGTGTCTATGTTAGATACTTAGACTTCCCCAAATAGCCTATGGGTTGCCTCCTATGAAGTGCCTGATTTAATGTCGTGACATGAGTAAGTTTCCTCGACTACTCAGATTTTGCCAAGGCTTACATCAACACAAACTTTTACCTCATCAATAGTTCTCATATAGTGCTTAACACACTGCCTTTTCACCTTGAATGGGGCTTCTCTATCTCGCTTCAACTTTACAGCACCATGTGGGAATACTCTAACCACAGTGAATGGTCCATACCACCTAGACTTTAGCTTGCCAAAAATAAGTAAAGTTTCATATTGTATAAAAGGACCATATCACTAGGATCGGACACCCTTCTCTCAATCTTTTTTTCATGATACAACTTCATATTTATGTTTTACAAAGCTGAACTCTCATAAGTACAAAGCCAAAATTCATCCAACTCATTCACCTTACTCATCCTCAAATTTACAGCATCACTCAATTAAAAATTTAGCTTTTACAACGTCCATGGTGCCTTGTGCTCAAGTTCAACTGGCAAGTGGCATGCTTTGCTATACACAAGATGATACGGAGAGGTTCCTATAATGGTATTAAAAGCCATTTGATAGGCCCAAAGTGCATCGTCTTACTTTATTGACCAATTAGACCAGCTGGCATTCATAGTCTCCGCTAACATAGACTTGATCTTACGATTGGAGACCTCAACCTGTCCACTTGTCTGTGGATGGTAAGGTGTTTCCACCTGATGTTTCACACCATATTTTTCGAGCATGGCCTTAAATAGAAGATTACAAAAGTGGGACCCACCATCACTAATAATAGCACATAGAGTGCCAAATCGAGAAAAGTTATTCTTCTTCAAGAATGTGGTGACATTTTGACCCTCATTATTAGAAAGTAAAACTGTCTCCACCCATTTAGAAATATAGTCAACTGCCACTAGTATATACTTCCTCCCATAAAAAATCACGAATAGACCCATGAAATTAATTTCTTACATATCAAATAGCTTTAACTCCATGTTAGGTGTCATGGAGAGCTCATGTTTCCACAAAATATTACCTTATCGCCGACACTGATCATAGGCCCAAGCATAATCATAAGCATCATTGTAGATAGTTGGCCAATAGTACCTATACTACAGAATTTTATGGGCTGTACGGGTACCACCGTTATGACCTCCAACTGGTGATAAATGACAAGTTATAAGAATGCTGATCATCTGCACCTTATGAATACACCTTTGAATAACTCCATCCGTACATACCCAAAAAATATAAGACTCATCCCAATAAAAATTTCGTACCTTATGCATAAATCATTTGTATTACTAAAATGATAAGTCTTTTGAGACAAACACTTACAAAAAAGTTGGCAAAATCACCAGATCAGGGGATTAATTCTTGAAATGATTTCGATACCCATTCATCTGGAAAAGTATCATCATTTTCAAGATCATCTCCTAATTTCAGCATTACCTCATCTTCGAGGCGGGATAGTTTATCTACAACCTAGTTCTAAGTGCCTTTCTAATCTTTCACCTAAAAGTCAAATTCTTGCAGCAACAGTAGTACCCAATGAATCAACCTCAGCTTAGCATCTTTCCTTCAGGCCTAGCTTCAGTGTACCCTGTATTCCACATCTTCTTACTTAAGAAATGCATTGGTGCCCAGCAGTTATAGTCCCCTTAGATGGTGTAGAAATTCAGAATGATCTCTCTTTCGAAGAGGTACCACTCCAAATCCTTGATCGTCAAATTAGTAGACTAAGGAACAAAGAAGTTCCCTTGGTCAAAGTTCTTTGGTGGAACCAGTCCGTTGAGGGAGCTACTTGGGAAGCATAGGCAGATATGCGGACCAAGTATCCTCACCTCTTCTCCGCAAACTCAGACTCATCTTGAGGTAATAGTATTTCATAGATTTACTCAGTTCCATATTCAATTACAGTTACAAACTTGGTATCAATTACCATTGCATATAATTATCATGACAATCATGCATTCATCAATTAGATTCAGTCACGTATTTCATGCTTTAGTTATGCATGTTCAGTATGTAAACTCATGTATATAAGTATTTTTCAGCTTAATTAGTCTCATTCGAGGATGAATGTTTCCAAGAGGGAGATATTGTAATACCCTGTATTTTCCTAGCTTAGTTTAGCTCTCGGTACATGAGAATTTCTATATAAAACTTTCAATATATTTAGAATTTTTCTATTTTAAGACTTACCAAAGTGTAGGAAATTCAGTTGGCTTTCCAACGATATAAAATTTGCCCAAATCCGATGTTCGGGTGAGAAGTTATGGCCCATTTTGTAAAACAAGATGCCAAAGTTAGAAGCACCGCGTCACGGTGAGAGTCAAAATGGCATACGTCAGTTTCCGGTGAGATCGCATGATTCCAGCGCATTGTGGTGAAGTTTCAGTTTCTAATTGGCATTTTCCAATAAGGCACCGCGATTCTAGCACGTCGAGGTGAAGTGCCAGCTTGCAATTGGCAATTTCCAGTGGGGTACCGCGATTGGCCCACATCGCGCCAATGTCCATTTTTAGAATTATCACTTTTCAGTGAGGGTCCGTGATAACGGTGCATCGTACCAAAATTCAATTTCATAGTTGTCCATTTTTGAACAGTTTTAGCCAACTTCCAGTGGCTCACCGCGATGCCACTGCGTTGCGGTGAAGGTCCAAATTGGGTCTTTTAATCACAAAAATTTAATTTGTTCCAGGGGTAATTTAGTTTTTTTCCACGTCCATAATCAGTCTAAACACGTTAATTAACCCCTAATAACCTAGTTAAGTCATTATTTACTCAATTATCCCTAAATTGAAGATCATTCTCCCAATTAGCAAAACCCTAGACTTCAAGAATCAAGAACAAATCCTCAAGAATCTAACTAAGAAACTTCAAGACTCATCCTCCCAGGTATGTTAAATGTTCATCCATGGGCCCAAGAATCCTTTTTCAAAATTCAAGATTAAGATTCCATGAATTACATGTTTGAGTTGAATTGTGTTCGTGTGTGCATTGTTATATGGTCTTCAATCCATGATTAATTACAAGTTTCATGAAATTAAGATAGCACGTGTGATGAATTGTGTGATTTTCATGTTCAATCCTTGCATTTACAAGTTGAATGTAGTAGCCTTGATACTTATATATGCTAATTATTATTATATGAAATAATCATGCTCCCCAAGTGTTTACCTAGATCGTTATTATATGAAATAATCATGCACCCCAAGTTGAATGTAGTATGTTTTCAAGATTGTCCCATGTTGTACTATTGATGCTATCGATTCCTGGGGGTAGTCAATACCCGAAAAATCTAGTTGTTTACCTAGATCACAGTAACTACAGAATAGTCGCAGTAATGTCACAAACAATAGTACTAATTTAGTTACAGAACTCAGTGAAACTCAGTCTAGTTTAGTTAAGTGTAAAAAATCAGTGTCTTTTAGTTGGGAATAGGATTCAGCACCGAGCGAACCCAAGGATGGGGCCTCACCTGTCAGTAAAGGGTATGATCGTTAGTAGTAGTCCTTGCATTTCAGAACTACGTAGCCAACATAGGTTAAGATATCAACCTTCCAGTTGAGGGTTTATAAGGTGTTTACATGCCAGTTGAGGGTAATACTGTTCTCGTCAGGGAAACTGCTAATGGAGGGTGAACCTTAGTCCTTCGGGATGACTTTTCAATGGATCCACACAGCCGGTGTCTGTACTCATGGCACGGTAGTGATACCCTTTCAACTGGGGTTACAGGTTGGACCCCAATCAGTTCAGAGAGGGGCATGTCGGTTAGATGATTACCTTCCACAGTTTTAGTTTCAATCTTTAATATAGAATTTAGTTCAGTTCTACAGAATCAGGACTGTCAGTGACAGTCTACCCTGTTATCAGTAATCTTATACATGAGCTTCTCAGTTATCGAAACTTAGTATTTAGTTTCAGTATAAATCTCAAATACAGTATATATGCATATGCATAGTATTGCATGCAGTGTTTACAATAGTTATAGTTATCCATGTACTCTCATTCAGTTATATTTATATCACTCAGTCAGTTACTGTTCATGTATATAAACCCATGTATTTCAGCCTTCCCTCATCTAGCATACCAGTACATTCCATGTACTGATCGCATACTCATTTCTTGTGCTATGATGTCTCATATCATAGGTTTGGACGCTCAGGTTCCTGACTGCGCTTAACCAGATTCAGTCGGCAGCAGCAAATTCGGTAGCGAGTCCTCATCTATCGAGGATATTCTTTTATTTTAGTATTACAGTAGATTCTGTATTTTATTAGTTAGAGTTAGTTGGGGGTTTGTACCATCAACTCCTCATTTAGACAGCTCAATTAGAGGCTTTTCAGACTAGACTAGTTCAGACAGTATTCAGTTTTCAGATGTTATGATCAGTTGCTATATTTATCAGTATTCAGTTTTGAACCTTATGGTATTTCAGCCTAACTTCTGCATTATTTCAGTATTATTATTCAGTGCTCTCAGCAAGTACCATTCATGGGTTAGCTTGTGGTCCTTAGGGGCCGTAAGCACCATATAGCATCTGGGGTGCAGACTCGGGGTATTACAGGATATTACCTCAACACCCAAGAGATAATGCAAGAGCCCAAGATCTTTGAGAGAGAATCACTGAGAAAGTGATTTAATTATGGACACGATACTTCCCTGAATGTTTCCCATAAAGATTATGTCATCAA
Source organism: Capsicum annuum (assembly GCF_002878395.1). Taxonomy (NCBI): domain Eukaryota; kingdom Viridiplantae; phylum Streptophyta; class Magnoliopsida; order Solanales; family Solanaceae; genus Capsicum; species Capsicum annuum. The sequence goes on from NC_061119.1 coordinate 169,747,889, forward strand.
CATATATAAGAATGTAGATAGTAAAACTAAAATTATGGAGGATAAACAAACATGGTTAGATTTTGATTTAATAAATCCAATACTTGTAAAGTAGTTGGTGACCTCAATGTACCATGCCCTAGAAGCCTGCTAAAGTTTGTATATGGCCCTTTTGAGCTTGCATATGTACGTAGAATTTTAAGAGGACTCAAAACCAGTAATTTCACGACTTAAACCAGACCTTTTCCATGACTGGCAATCTCAAGCCTACCATGGGCCGGAGACAACCCCTTCGCCTTACCTTAATAGCACATAAATATAAACAACGAAAGCCAACCAAACCTATGATAGATAAATAATAAAAAAGAGAATATAAAGAGTCAAAACAAGATATCAACGACATCCCAATCCTATCCATGAAAGCCTCTAAACCAAGAATACCAACTAAGTCAAGACATGCCCCCGACTATGACAAGATAATAACAAAAAGAAATACTAAAACAATAATGAAACCAATGAAATGGCAGGGCCTTTAAAAAGATGGAGGCTCACCACTTCACAACAGACCAATAAACATACTGAACCACCTAACACTACGCAGAAGCAACAGAAAAGTCCTATGATCCAATATCATAAAATGATGCAGTATTCGGGGACAGTCAGTACGGCGAGCACGGGCATATAACTCGATGGAAAGGGATAAATAGTACATTTATCAAAAACCAGCTAGAACCAAATGCACAACATTTTTATATATACATAATTGGATGTCGGGATAGGAACAAGGGTCCATTAACATGATAGTTTAAACCATTAGCCTGAACAATGTAGCTTGCTCCATCCTAAAGGCACCCACGGGCTATATGGGTTCGACTCCCTATACCAAAAAGACGCCAGTCCATGTTAGCTTCATGTACCAAGGAAAGGCTAAAGACACCAAGGCAATAGGCATCCAAAATATAATGTGTATTCGGACACATGGTCATATAGACCCCCAATGTCAGCAAATGTTGTTTCAGTGTTAGTCCCTCCGCACTATGCCTTAATGGTGAGCTACATAATTCCCTTTAAGCCTAAATTAAAACAATTTGCAAGTAAACCAACCATTAACCAAGGATTCATTTATTAAGGCATTTACTAACTTGGTATCGACATACCAATATGCTTGCAAGATATTCCATTTATGTCAAACCTATCCATATAACCATTAAACTCCCAAGTTCTATTTAAAATCCAAAACCATGCCCACCAAGGGTATTCCAAAACCATATTTATCCATTTATCCTTTAATGCAAAGCTATGGATTCAAAAGACAAGTTAAATTATGCGAATATCCATATTCAAAATAAAGTTTATAATGTGGGTTGAGGTTAATGTCATCACCAAGCCAAAAGTTTAGCAATTTTGGTGAAACTCATGCCACCCATTTCAACCATAATCACAATGCACTAATTCAGTCCCAAAACCATCAATTAAACCATGAATAATCCAGTTAAATCATTAAAAAAGTAATTCAAGCAATAACAATAAAAAATCCTTAATCCAATTTCAAATCCATCAACTCAAATCATATGAATATTTAATAAATTGATGCCACAATGTAAAATTCAAGTCAAGGAATAAGAAACATGCCTAAAATATAGGAGAGATTGAAGAGAATTCAAAGTTTAGAGCCTAAATGGTGAATTCCTTGTAAAACCCTTGAACTTTATTGGTTTGAGATTTGAACAAGAAAAATGTAGTGTTTAATCTTTGACAACTGAAGAAAAAGAGTTAATTTGGTGTTTTAAAGTCGTGTAAGGAGTAAAGGTCCAAAAAGCCCCTCACCCCAAGTGAATACAACAAAAACTAGATGAAATTAACATAGAGGCATAGCACATTGCTACCACGGGGTTAGCCTTCACGCCACACTCCAATCGTGGAGCATAAGTGGTGTGGCACACCGCTAACGTAGACCCTCACTGCTCCGAGGTCCCAAAATAACCTCAAACCCCTTTCAAAATTTTAAAAACATTCCCAAAACACCCCGTATCATATTTTAAGCCAAAAATTTAGGTTATGCACACAGGAGGGTCAAAAATAAAATGATCAAAATTTTATCGAGTCTTATATTATCCCCTCTTTGAATCATTCATCCTCGAATAACAAGAGAATAGCAAGAATGCAGTAGAATCCACAGACAAATTCAAAATGCGACAAAAGGGAAATGAAATTCCCACCTTAAACACTTTTATCCAACCCAAAGAATAAGAACGAGTACTTGGCTTTTATGTCTTCTTCAGCTTTCCATTAGCTTCTTCCACCTTTTGATTTCTCCAATGAACCTTCACCGAAGCTATATCCTTAGTCCTTAGTCTATGAACTTGCCTACCCAATATTTTAATCGAGACTTTATCATAAGATAAATAATCCTTAACACGCACATCCTCAATAAACACTATCAAAGAAGGGTCACCCACACACTTCTTAAGCATAGACAATGAAAACAGGAAGAATCGAAGCCAAGCTTACTGGTAAATCTAACTCATAAGCAATATTTCTAATTCTCCTTACAATCTGATATGGACTAATGTAATGGGGATTAAGCTTCTCCTTTTTCCCAAAATCTTATGACTCCTTTCATATGAGAAATCATTAAGAACACCTAGTCATCAACTTCAAACTCCAACTCTCTTCGCCTCACATCCGCATAAGACTTTTTGCAACTTTCAGTAGTCTTAGTCTTTCTCTAATATCCTTTACCTTCTCCATGTCCTGATAAACCATGTGAGGGCCAAAAAGCCTATCTCACCTGCCTCAAACCATCTAATAGGAAACCTGTACCTTCTACCATAAAGAGCCTGAAAAGGAGCTATTTGGATGCTAGAATGATAACTATTATTGTAAGCAAACTCAATAAGAAGTAAATGGTCAGCCCAAAAACCTTTAAAACCAATTACACAAACCCTCAACATATCCTCCAAATACTAAATAGTACGTTCTGCTTGTCCATCCGTTTGAGGGTGGAAAGTGGTGCTAAGGTTCACCTAACTACCCAAACCTTTCTAAAACAAACGCCAAAAGTAAGAAGAAAATTGTGTTCCTTGGTCTGAAATGATGGACACAAGTGCCCAATGCAACCTTACTATCTGCTGAATGAACAACTTAGCATAATCCTTTCCTGAGTGATTAGTCCTCATAGGCAAAAAGTGAACAAACTTAGTCATTCTATCTACAATGACCCAAATAGAATCAAAATAATTATGGGACCGCAGAAAACCCATAACAAAATCTATATTAATCACCTCCCACTTCAACATGAATAATTCTATCTCTTGGGATATGGCACCGGGCCTTAAATATTCTACCTTGACTTGCTAACAAACCATACATTTAACACCAAAATTTGCCCATCCCACTTCATATTATCCACTAATAGATCTCCTTAACGTTGTGATACATATTTGTCAAACCCAAATAAGCAGTATATCTGGACTCATGAGCCTCAACCAAAAGTCTTTCTTGAAACCCATTTACATCAGAATACACAACCTTCCTTGATACCTAAAGATTTCATCTCTCCCAATCTTGAAATATATAACCTTTTTCTTACCCATATCATCTTTGATTTGCATGAGTATAGGATCTAAAACCTACTTATCCTTAACCTCATCACCAAGAGACAACTTAACCACTTCCTAAAAAATCACTCATCCATTCTTAGAGTCCAAAAGATAAAGTCCCAAAATAGACAGATGTTGAATGTCCTTTACCAATCCTCTTTTCTCATTCTCAACTTGGGACTAGCTCTCCATAGACAACCTACTAAAAGCATCAACAATAAAATTAGCTTTACATGGATTATAGTGCAAACTCATGTCATAATCCTTAAGCAATTCAAGTCACTGTCTCTTCCTGAGATTCAATTCCCTTGCATAAACACATATTGCAAGATCTTATGGTCTAATAAATATCCACATTCACCTCATACAAATAATGGCATCAAATCTTCAAAGTAAAAACCACAACTACCAACTCTAGATCGAGAGTCGGGTACTTTCTTTTATGAACCTTAAACTGCTTGGAAGCATATTCTACAACCTTGCTATGCTGCATCAATACACAACCCAGTCCCACACGAGATGAATCACAATTCACCACAAACTCATCAGTACCCCCGAGTAGGGTCAAGACAGGCATAGAAGTCAACTTATATTTTAACTTCTCAAAACTATTTTCATAAGCATTAGACCACAAAAACATAACCTTTTTTTGAGTTATCTCTATTAGTAAAGCAGCAATTGATGAGAAACTCTCCATAAACCTCCTATAATACCCATTCAAGCCTAGAAAGCTCCTATTGTCTGTTGGAGTGGTTGGTCTAGTGCCCCTTTTAATTATCTCAACTTTCTGTTGATCCACCTTGGTCCCTTCACTAAAAACAACATGCCCGAGAAAGGTCATAACACTTAGCCATAATTCAAACTTTGAAAGTTTCACATATAATTTTTGGTCCTTAAAAGTCCTCAACATAATTCAGAGGTGATTGACATGATCTTTCTCACTTTTGGATTACACCAGGATGTCATCAATGAAGACTATAACAAATAAATCCAAAAACTTCCTGAACATCAGATTCATAAGATTCATGAAAGCAGCCGGAGCATTAGTCAACCCAAATGACATAACGAAAAACTCATAATGGACATACCGATTCCAGAAAGCAGTCTTAGGAATATAAACCTCCTTAATTTTCAACTAGTGATAGCTCAAACAGAGATAAATGTTAGAGAAGCACCTACCACCCTAAAGATGATATAAAAGGTCATCAGTCCTAGTAAGAGGGTATGTATTTTTCACTGTAACCTTATTCAAATAACGATAGTTTTTACACATCAAAAGAGACCCATCTTTCTTTAAAACGAAAAGTATAAGGGCAACCCACAGAGAATCATTAGGATAAATAAAACCCTTATCAAAAACATCCTTTAACTTCTCCTTTAGTTTCGTCGAAGCCATCCTATAAGGAGAAATAGAAATGGGATGGGTATTAGATAGAAGGTCAATTCTAAAATTTATTTCCCTATCGGGAGGATTCTAGGAAGATCATCTAGAAAAATATCAAGAAATTCATTAACCACAGGGACAAATTGCAAAGAAAGACTCACATAGTTTGAATCTTTAACCCAAACTAGATGATACAGAGACCCATTAGAAATCATTTTTTGAGCTCTAAGATAAGAAATAAACCTTTCTTTAGATACTAAGGAACTCTCCCCCGATCAATCACTGGTTAATTAACTAGGAAAATATAAACTGATCTTTTGGGTCCTATAATCCAAAGAAGCATATCACGAATGGAGCCAATCTATCCCAAGATTACATCAAAATCCACCATATCAAGTTCTATCAAATCCACCTATGTATGAAGAATGGATACCACACAACCCCTATAAATTTTATATCAACAATAAACTCGCCCATAGGAGTAGAAATAGAAAAAGGGTAAAAAAAAATTTAGACCAAAACCAAAGTGTATAGACACATAAGGGGTCACATAAGATAGGGTAAAACACTAATCTAGAAAATAATAAACATCACGAGAAGAGAGTTGTAGCATACTAGTAACAACATCTGGGAAGGCCTCAGATTCCTGATGAGTAGCAGGTACATAGAGGCAATTTTGTCTATTTCTGATACTTGAAGTGTCACTTTTAGGTGTATGACTCGAAGAAGGGATAATCGGGACATTATTAGCTCCAGTACCAACTTTAGCTATAGGAAAATTCTATTGCAGATGACCAAGCTGGCCATAATTAAAACACAAGTTCCTCCTCTCCTCACAATATCCACGATGAATTTGTCCATAAAAGATCAAGAAGGATAAGGTAGCGCTAACTGAGCTTTACTAGCCTGAGACTAGGCACCCTGTTCCATAGGACCACTGCTATCTTGAAAATGACGATTACTTAAAGGCTTAGGATTAATGTGCTATGGTTGTATGGAACCTTCAATGCTTAGTATAGTCAAAATATGCAAATACTTAGGCTTTTTATTGGATAAGATATGTGTTTTATGCGTATTGTAGGTAAATTAAGTTAGAAGTGGCATGGATCAGAAAAAGATGAAAAATCTCCAGAAAAAGCTAAGTGTGGACTGGGTAATGAGTCACTTAGTCACCTAACTATTCGCGACCCAAGTCATGAGATTGAAAATGATGAATGTTGATTTTAAGATCAATGATAAAGATTAACTTCAACTTGTTAGGAGTGGCAACGTGTCGTAGGATGAGTTATTCTGAGCACATTAGCAAAAATTCTAAGAACTTGACAAATTGAAGCCTAGTGGAAATAAGTGAAGACCATGAGTTGTTATGGTAGACAATGACTCATGGTAAGGAGTCATGCTGAGTATGAAGAAAAATACATAAAGCTGAAACTCACTAGAGTGACAACGAGTCCCAACTAATGACTTGTTGTATATGATAACAAGCCATGAGCACTGAAGATATAGAGCTATGATATCTAACAATGAGTCATTGTCTATCCTAATGACTCGTTGCCAGAGGCGTGACCACTACTAACCTAGTTTTCCTATTTTGTTTTGGTTAGGTTTTCTTTGAAATTTTGAGACTCTATAAATACCCTTGAGGTATATTTGTAATAGTTTACGAACTTTAACATATTTTTACACACTTTATACTCTTTTTCTTGGTTTTTGGATTATTATTCAATTTGAGACTTTGGATTTTACTCTTTCATTCTTGTGCAATTAATTCTATGCTTTCTTTATCAAACTTTATGGATTGTTGCATAACCATGAGTGGATAACTTTCTTAACTAGGGTTATGGGAACCCTGGAGGATTAATGAAGTAGGGGAATTGTGAGATTTGGCTAGATCAACTGTTATACGTGTATTGTAATTTTCTTTAAGTTAATTTCTTTCTTAGTGGTGGCCAACTCTATGAAATCACCTGTATTCGAGATCATCTTCACAAGAGAGATAGGGAGTGGGAAAATGGGATTATAAGAGTGATTTGTGGCTATCTACCCACCCTTTTCTAATAACTTGAGACCCATAAGGTGATATTTAAACTGGGATCAAAGACAAGGAATAGTAAGGTGACACCCTAAAACTCACAAGGTAAAAGGTGAGATTTACCTATGAGTCCACAAGATAGTCGATAATACCGAGTTTGTCAAATTTTGCATGTGCAATAGTGAGGTATTTTGATTGAACACGAGAAACTTACGGAGTTAGAAAGCCGGGGGAACACAGTCCAAGTGTTTGTTTTAGATTTTTTACAACCAAAAACATTATCAATTGGTTACTTTTAATGATTATTAGAAACCTCCCATTTACTTTTATACACTGCCTGATTATTTTAGCAAGTTTGAGATATAGGTTTGACCTATTCCATGTGGGATTGACACCAACCTAGTTGGGTTACTATAATTACACAGGGACTATATTATATCTTTTTGGAGGTATAGTTTGTGTGACATCATATTTTGGCACTATTGATGGGGAGTATGGTTACAAAGTTGTTGATTGAAGTTATTGAAGTTTGTAGGTTTTATTTTTTTGTTCTTCATTGGGTATACACCGGTGTATGCCTAACACTAGGAGTCAACGCATTACGTTACTCCCACTTACTACTAACCTAGATAAAATCCTATAGCCGAATTATACGATGACAGACCAAGTACATAAAGGCCAATTTGAAGGGGTTCAAGATGATCCTACTGGTGCACCTCCCCTTCTTCTAGAGAAGTTTAGGACATTTTTCATCAACAAATAAAGAAATTATTGGAAGTATCAGTTTCTAACTAGCGGAGAGATGTAGAGGCCTAGTTATATCTTGGGAGGCAGAGCTACCAAAGCAAATTGTCTAACAACACTCAATGGAAATTGAGATAGAGATAGAAGGGGTAGAGCTGAAATACTCCCAGCATATCAATTCTTTCCACCATATGATGATCAGAAGAAAGATCTGGGGTACTTTAAGCCTATCAAGATAGGAGCTATCATTCCTCCTTATTGCCACCAAATATGAAGTTTGATATCACTAGTGCCATGATCCAGCTATTAAATCTGAAGGGTGTGTTTGCAGGCTTACCGACTGATGACGTAAATATGCACCTCAAATATTTTATTGGAATTTGCAGTTCATACACTATATCGGGGGTAGATCAGGAGGCTTTTAGACTTAGATTATTCCTTTTTTTCTCTAACCAGTGAAGCTACATTATGGTTTGGGGAACTTCCTTGAGGATCGATTACTACTTAGAATGAGTTGTGGAGGCAATTTTTTGGTCATATTTTTCCTTCATCCAAAATGTTATAGTTAAAAGACGAGATGTATAGCTTTAGGAAGTTACCCTCTGAGTTAATGTTTGAGGCATGACTCTGTTTTAAGAAGAAGTTAATAATGGTACCCAATCATTGAACTTCAGGGAGTAATTTACTTAAAATATTCTATCAAGCTCTAAATTCCTATTCCAGATCTATGACTGATATGACTATTGGTAAAGCATTCATAAATTTGTGATGGGAGGTAGCATCAGATATATTAGACCAGATCTCTCTCACTATCCAAAGATGGAATACTCGAGAGGCAGAGAGGAGCTGGCGCTTATGCTATTGGGGCTTTCAACGAACACAAAACTATTGATGACATAGTAGTATAAGAAGTTGCTCAGTTAAGAACAGAAATTGGGTTACTAATGAAGTAGTTTACGATGACGAATTACGAGAAGGTAAATATATTGGAATCACAGGATAAGGCCTATTAATCATATAATTCTGATACAGAAGAAGAGGCAAATATCTGGATAGAGAGTTGGCAAGTTTCTGAGCCAAATGGCAAGGTAACCAAGGTTTGAACTACTATACGAATAGGTACAGATATAGGAGTAGAGAAAAAGACAGTGATTAGAGATGCAAGGATCATTACAAAAATAAGGCTGATATATATGTTCCACCAGGAAGCCAAGATAGTAAATCAAGGATGGAGGCTATGTTTTCCAAGCTAGTGAAGGGTCAAGAAAGTCAGGAAACCTACCTTAAAGAGATTAAGGCAGACAACTTAGGATTGACCCAGAAAGTAGAATTGCAAGATACTGCAATCAAGCAGTTGAAGCAATAATTTGGCCAAATATCAGCAACTTTGAATCAGCAAAAACCTAGCACACTCCCTAGCAATACAGTTTTGAATTCTAAGAACGACAATTGTTGTCTTGCCAAAACTATTCAAAATGGTAAGACAACTGTTAATCCCTGTATGCATGCAATTGATGAGTCAAAAACTGATAGTGTTGGAGTTAATGAGATGCCTAAAGTAGAGATAGAGAAATTGAGAAGTAGTGATAAAAATATTAAGAAGGATAAATGAAAGGGAAAGATAGTCGAGCCTGTGTTGAAGACCATGCCATGTCCTCCCCCTCTTTTTCAATAGAGATTGAGAAAGAAATAAGAGGAAAAAAAGTATTAAAAGTTCTTATTTATATTGAAACAACTTTCTGTTAATATTTCTCTTATAGAGGCATTGGAGAAGAAGCCAGGCTATGCTAAATTCATGAAGGATTTGGTTATTAGAAAGCAGACAGTGAGTCCTAAGCCTGCGGATAATGTTTATCATTATAGTGTCATCTCTTCCTAATCATTGGTTGAGAAGAGGAAGGACCCCAAAGCATTTATTATTCCATGTAACATTGGCTCCTTCAACTTCTCTCGAGCTTTATGTGAATTGGGAGCTAGTATCAATCTGATGTCATTAGTAGTGTTCAGGTAGTTAGGGTTGGGAGCACCCAAACCCACATCCATGAGGTTGTTGATAGCTAATCGGACTGTAAAGAGATTGGTTGGGATATTATGTGATGTGTTGGTGAAGGTGGCAACTTTTATATTTACATTTGACATTATGATCCTTGAATGTGATGTGGACTTCGAAGTCCCTATTATCTTACGTAGGACTTTCCTAGCTATAGGTCAGGCCTTGATTAACATAGAGTTAGGGTAGATGAAGTTCAGACGAAATGATAAGTAGGTGATTTTTAATATGTGTTAGTCGATGCAACAACCAGATATATGAGAGTAATATCTGTGATCGATATAATTAATAATGATGCAGTGACTGTGTCCACTAAAGAGAGACTTGGAGTTGAGGCATTAGCAGTGATTATAATGAATTTTGATAGTGATGGCACTGGTGAGTATAGTGAGATAGTGAGCGCATTGTATGGTAGGGGTTCTTACAATTATGCTTCAAAAAATCTTGATCTTCATTTGAAGAATAGAACCACTCATCTGGCTCGACCATCTATTGAGAAGCCACTGATTTGGAATTGAAGCCCTTCCATTACACTTGAGATATGTATTTTTGGGGCCAATAATACCTTGCCAGTCATTATTTTTGTAGATATTTAAGAGGTCCATTGGATGGACCATTGCAGATATTGTAGGGATCCCACTTGATATTCGTACCCATAAAATACAACTTGAGCCAAATCATATTCCCAGTATTAAGTATCAACGTTGTTTGAATCCTCCTATGCAAGAGGTTGGGAAGAAGCACATTAAGTGGGTCAACCCGGTTCAATATGTTCCTAATAAGGGTGGGATCGCTATGGTCTCAAACTAGAAGAATGAACTTATACCCGTGATACTTATTACTAGTTGGCGAGTGTGCATCGACTACATAGAGTTGAACACTTGGACTCAAAAGGACCATTTCCCTATGCCTTTTATAGGTCAGATGCTCGACATAATAGTAGACAGGGGTTGGTACTATTTTTTTAATGGGTACTTAAGATACAATTAGATTTCCATTGCTCCTAAGGACCAGGAAAAACTATCTTTACCTACCCTTATGAGACTTTTGCATTTAAGAGGATGATGTTCGGATAATGCAATGCTCCCGCCACCTTTCAAAGATGTACGATATCTACATTTTCTGACATTATGGAGGACACAATAGAGGTCTTCATGGATGATCTTTCAGTCGTTGTGGACTCTTTTTATGACTGTTTGGCCGATTTGGCCTATGCACTCCAAAGGTGTAAGGAGTGCAACCCAGTGTTAAATTAGGAGAAGTGCCACTTTATAGTGAAAAAGAGTATGTCCTAGGGCATAAAATCTTAAAATGGGTTATTGAGGTGGATAGAGAAAAGATTAAGGTGATTGAAAAATTACCTCCTCCAGTCACAAAAAAAGGTATTTAAAGTATTTTGGGTTATATTGTCTTCTATAGAAGGTTCATCATGGACTTCTCTAAAATTGTTAATCCTTTATGCAAACTTTTAGAGAAGGAGGTGAAATTTGTTTTGGATGATGCATGTCTCAAGGCCTTTGAGTACCTTAAGGAGTGGTTGATTTTGGCTTCTATTACTGTATCCCCTGATTGGAATTTACTATTTGAGGTTCTAATGCAAGAAGAGTGGCCTTGGGTGTTGTCCTTAGACAGAGGTGTGAGAAAATCCTTCGTCTAATCTAGTATGCCATCAAGGCATTAAAACCTGTATAGAAGAACTATACAGTTACTGAGTAGGATTTGCTTGTAGTGGTTTTTTCCTTTGAGAAGTTCTAGTATTACTTGATTGGGACCAAAGTCATAGTTCACATAAATCACGTAACATTGAGGTATCTTATGTCGAAAAAGGATGACAAGCTAAGATTGCTACGTTGGGTCCTCTTGCTGCAAATATTCGACATTAAGGTAAAAGATTAGAAGGGCATGGAGAACTAGGTTGCGGATCACTTGTCTCACCTTAAAGAAGAGGCAGTGTAGAATTAAGGGTTGAGCTTGACATAGATGATAGTTTTCCAGATGAGTGGGTCTTGGCAGCATCTCAAGACTTAATCCCTTGTTTAACTGATTTTGCACACTTTTTGGCAAGTGATATTATTTTAGAAGATTTGTCATTCCACTAGAGGAAGAGGTTCATGCATGAGGTGTGGAATTCTTTTGGGATGAACCTTATCTTTTCTAGATTTATGCAGATAGAGTTATTCAAAGATATATTTTTGAGGGGGAGATGATGGGCATCTTTAAGGCTTGTCATGTATCACCAGTTAGGGGTCTTCATAGTAGAACCCATATAACCCACAAGATTCTGTAGTGTGGGTATTATTGGCCTACTATTTTTAAGGATGCTCATGATTATGCTCAAGCCGTTGACCATTATTAGTGTCAAGGCAATATTTCACGGAGACATGAACTCCTCATGGAACCTATCTTGGAGTTAGAGTTGTTTGATGTATGGGGAATCTATTTCATGGGTCCATTTGTGAGCTCCTATAGTATGAAGTACATTATAGTGGTAGTCAACTACATTTCAAAGTAAATGGAGGCTGTTTCGCTTCCCAATAATAAGGGTTGAAGTGTCATTGCTTTCTTGAAAAAAAATATACTCTCTCAATTTGGCACTCCAAGTGCTATTATTAGTGATGGTGGGTTTCACTTCTACAATCGTATTTTCAAGGCCCTGCTAAAAAAATATGGTGTAAAGCATAAGGTGGCGACATCTTACCATCCTAAGATGAGTGGGCAAGTTAAGATCTCCACTAGAGTGATCATGTCCATATTGGCGAAGACAGTGAATGCCAACAGGACCGATTGGTCTAGAAAGTTAGATAATGCTTAGTGGTCTTATTGAAAAGCTTTTAAGACCCACATAGGTGTCTCCCCATATCATCTTGTGTACAGCAAGTTGATCTTGGGCGTATTTATATGTCTAAAACACCAATATCTACCCATATTTAAACTTGTTTTAAGAGCAAAAATGTGTTAGTCTTATTTCACTTGAGCTAAATTGTGTTTTGGGGTTGATCGACATGATTAGTGATGCAGGGCAAATTTCTAATGGATTTGGATGAAAAATTAGACGCATATTATGAAGCAATTGGTGATTGATGGTGTGAAATAATGATGTTAATATGGAAGTGACAGCGCCCAAGCGTACACGCAAGTGTACGTGGTCTACCAAGTAATATAGTGGCCTTCAAGAAAGCCGAATATCGATCCTACTGAGACTTAATTTAACAATAATTTAATTTTAGTTCACCGTCTAGATTAATTTAGTGCAAAAGTAGCCAAAAAAAGAATTTTGAATTATCGTAAATAAAAAATAAAAATAAATAATGCAAAAAAATAAATTCTTGGAACAACCAATGGAGAAAAGCCCAGGGTTAAAGCACTCCGAACAATCATATTATGTTATTGAAATTAATCTGTTAATTTGCTTATTTTGGTTGTTGATTCGTAGGGTTAATTGCACGATCATGGTTTCCCAACCTATAATCTTTTACCTAATATTACAACTACATTGTTGAGCGGAGGTGTAATAATCCAATTAAGTTAATTAAAGTTATCATCCTACGTATGAATCAAGTAATGAATCTAAGTACATCCCTGTCCCAGACGTTAAGTTTAATTCTTTATTATAGAAAAGAATAAAACTCAAACTTTGTTTATTCCCATGTTCTATCTCCCCATTCCCTCTCCTGAGATCAAAAGGTCGATAATATATGTATTTTATGGGTGATCAATCCATAAAATAATTAAAATAAGAATAAACAAACAACCAAATATGATAAGCAAAATTAATTAATTTAATCCAAAACAATAATAGTCATGTTCTTGACTTTAACCTAGAAAGGGGATTTTTTAGCCACTAATATTCATAATCACGATCCAAATAATTGAATACATGATATGAAAAATTAAAGACTAAATAAAATAATTAAAATATAATAAACCGTGTAGCAGCTCCTCCGCTTTTCATCCCAAACAGTCTGAATCGTATGTTATGCGTGTCTAGTGAATTAATTTGGTCCAAAAAAAGGTGACCAGTTGTCCACCACACTTTCTTTATAAAGTGTTGTCCCCAATTTATATAATATTATATTCCTAAGGGAAATTTTACAAAGAAAAAAGCTCAACCAACAAAAGTTGGGTGAGGCTCCACTCTATTTTTGAAACTTGGATAGTGGGTTCATTTGCTACATTTTACCTTATTTACCTTTTTTCTTATTTCATTTTCTTAGTCTTTTTCATACATAATTAATACTTCACTTCTAAATATACAATTAAGCATTTAATGTATTTAACTAAAAAAAACCACTAATAAACACAAAAAAAAAATTAATATGCTAATAAAATTATTGAAATAAAAAATAATTTTATTATTTAACAATTAAAATTCATATAAATATTAAATTTAGAATTTAATTATTATTATTTGAAATTGTTGTTCTAAAATTTAAAATTCAAAAAATCAAGTTTTCAACTTTTTTTTTTCGATTGAAATTATGAAACTAGTCATGGATTTGCTCATATATAGCTCAATAATTATCTTTAGTGAAAAAATCTATTTTAAAAATAAATTGAGGGACGCGATGATTTCTACGGACTTAAGTTTTGATGGGACAAAATTATTTCGGTCCCTCCTTTTCATTTTGCTGTGCAAGTAAGTAGGCATTTTGGACATGGATTTGGTAATAAATAGAAAATAGGTATTATTTAAATTTAAGTTTGAAATGTTATTTAAAAATTAAAATGTGTTTGAATATATATTTAGCTTAAAATTTATTGAAATTTTGTGATTTTTTTGGTTAACTAATTAATCAACACATTCTATCTAAATAAATAACTTGTATTTATTGAAAATAATCAGATCTGGTAGATCTATATGTTAAAGTGGACAACCACACAACCACAAATTAATTTGTATTTTAAATTAATCTTTAACTGTTAACAAAATGTTGAACGATAAACTTGCTTTTAACATTAACAGTTCAAACTTTGAAAGACGTTTCAGTTGTTTTAACAAAAAATATGTTTATTGATATTCTTTGTTAAATACTTCATAACTGCTTAAAAAGATGAAGATTAGGACTAATAAATATATTTTTTATTCACTCAAATAATAACAATGGAATTCTAAATATAATTTTATATGCATTTTAATTGTTAAATAATAAAATTATTTTTTATTTCAACAATTTTACTAGTGTATCAAATTTTTGTGTGTGTTTATTAGTGTTTTTTTAGTTAAATACATCAAATATTTAATTGTGTATTTAGAAGTTAAATATTAATTAAGTATGAAAAAAACTAAGAAAATGAAATAAGAAAAAAAGTAAATAATATGAAAAGTAGCAAATGGGTCAACTATCCAAGTGTCAAAAATAGAGTGGAGCCTCATCCAACTTTTGTTTGTTGAGCCTCTTCCATTGTAAAATTTTCATATTCCTAAGCACTTTGGGATTAAGAGAATTGAAGAGTTCCAAGATTTCCACTAGCTTTTGAAATACGTACAATTTGAATTGTGATTGGACAAGCCACTGTGCTGTGTCGGCTCATTCAATTGCTTTGTATGAATTATCAATGTAACGCATTGCTCAACGCGTTGGGTACACCTATGCGATGCTTTGACTTCGCGTCGTCTCACTGAAATTTGCGTTAAAAAATTTATTTAAGTGTAGAACGTCTTATCCTTTGCCCATGTCTTTTGTTGTGTATTTTCAATAAATTTTGAGCCTTTTTATTATCAATATATCACTATATTCACCTCACAAATCCTCCTACAATATCACACACCATAAATTAAAGATCAAAACAACACAATATTCTTAACAACAATCAAAACAAAAGCTAAGATAAGGCAAATTCGCAATGATCTTCCAATTATTATTTCGACTCTTGACTTAGTCAAATTAAATTTTGCACATTGCAAATAAGTTGTTCCACATAAAATTACACCATTAAAATAGTTAAAATAAATTAAACACAATAGAATCCACCGAGACTAACTAGACACACTCCTAGCTTAAGCTAGTAAAACTAATTTTTTGGGTTGAACTCTAAATGACTCAATTAAGCACAAACTTGTTTGAAAAATACTTTAAACATTATAATCACACACTTGGACACTTAAATTCTTATTTATATCAATATGAACACGTTAAGCACACAAATTTCTCTTATTTATATCAATATGAACACGTTAAGCACACAAATTGCTCTCAAAAAAGGCGAAATAAGCTAGAGTAATGATACAAAAGTGTATAAAACGACCTCAAATCATCATCCCACACTTAAACTCTTGTTCATCGTCGAACAACTCTTTACTCTAAGTATAAAAATCTGAGGTGACTCTACACTTCTACTAAATAAAAGACACTCAAGCTAGTACTACCATGACTACACGGAATGCAAGTTTCTACACAAAGCACGCTATTTACACAATTGATAACTCAAGAACACTACTCCAAAATATCCTAGCCTCAAGAATTGACTCAATACATGGGAAACTCATGAATATTATTCAATCAAGGACATCATACAAACCACCCATATTCATCAAACATGTGCTCTCACAACAAGAGAGTTACCCATAATCACTCACAATAATGCACTTTTATAACATAATGGGTACAAGATCAAATTACGCTCACTCTCACAAAGAATTCACAAGTTACACATAATGAACCATAGGCTTTCCCTTAGTATAATGCTCCACTAATAGTCAAATGTAAAGCTTAGGATCAATTAGGACTTTTTTGGGTTATAATGTAGGCTAAGAGACGGGTAGAAACTATTTGAAAATAGTGACTAACCTCTCTAAGAACTTTAATACACTACATTAATCATTAAAAATCACTCTCAAACAACCAAATTATACCATTTTTGTCTACTCCATTCATTTATTCTTACCTCATCTCTTTTAAGCATTTTCACAAACACTTGGTGGACGCATAGTTTACTACCATATGAATCAATTTTTCTCTCTTTTTTCCTCAATCATGGCTATATTTTTAACATAAATTATATCACAAACATCCACCAAACATCAATTATACACCAATAACTATTACCTTGGGGCATCAATTTCACCTTTTTCTTCTTCAATTTCTCAAAATCCTCACTAATTTAATTTTTTTTCAATTAAAGTACTTAGGAGCTTTTTGGATCAAATTATGATCTATCAATGAAGGGAATTAGGCTACATATAAGGCTACCAAAGAAAAAAACTAAAGGCTCAATGGGGTTTAACTAGGATAATGAACAAGGATAGGTAAAAAGAAGGTATAAAACAAGGTTATTAAAGAAATGCCTAAATCATCTCCTAAATCCTCATTCTTTATTTCGCTTCACACATATACCGGGCAAGTTCTAGACATCATATGCAACAAGGAATATACAAAAAATCATACACGCACATGGCACATGCTCAAATAAATAGGATCATCATAGACTCCCAACCAATAATAGCATGAATTCAAAATTAAGCCAACAAGTACAAGAATCACAAACATGAGCCTAAGAGTCTCAAAACTAGCAATTCACTCATTTCACATGCTTTTTCCAAACAAAACACTTGCATCATGTAATCAAAAATAGCACCAATCAAGAATATCTCAGTTATTCCTAACCTAAAAATTTTTAAATTGAGCCAAAAATTATGAATTTTTCCACCCCACACTTAAAAATATCCTTTATCCCCAAAGTGAACTTTTTAAAGTAAGAGATAGAAATACTTCCTGAGGCCTCTAGGCGTAGCTAGTAGCGTCTTCATATATTAAGGAGATCCATGGGACCCCACACTCAATCTTTGTCATGCTTTAAGCTCAAGTTTATGGTACTCAGACTTCCCATTAATCTCTGACTCAACCAAAAATAAAAACTACGTGAAATAAAAATTAAAAAAAATTAAAAATAAAACATACCTAATTAACTTGGGTTGCCTCCGAAGCAACGCCTAATTTAGTGTCACAGCACGACCCATATCAACTCAACCATATTCCTTCACCCTTTTACTCCCTTTCGGGAGCCATTTTTCCATTCGCTTCAGACCTATTTTACCTTTTAACATGTTTGGAATTGGTGATTTCATCTTGGGCCACTCAATCAGGTAGTCAGAAGAGGTCTTCAGTGGCTTAGGCACCCCACACTCATCCCTTCCAGCACATTGATCATGCATAAATCTTTATATAAGGGATTTTCAATTGGGGCCTAATAAATATCAAATACCACCTCTTCATCATCTACCCTCATCTTGAGTGTTCCTTCTCTAACATCAATCAAAGCCCCTCTGATAGCTAAGAATGGGTGCCCTAAAATAATTAGTACATATTCGTCTACCACAAAATCAAGAACAAAAAAGTCAGTAGAAATAATAAATTTACCAACCTTTATGAGGACATCCTCAATTATTCCTTCCGAATATACCATGGAACCGTGTGCTAGCTGCAAAACCACGGTGGTCAATCCAGGATTTCCCAAGCCCAATTTTTCAAACAGATATAGGGGCATCAAGTTTATGCCTTCCCCCAAGTCACTCAGTGCATGGACCTCTTTGTTACCAATTTGAATAGGGATAGCAAACTTTCCCTGATCTTTTAATTTTTTAGGGATTTTCCATGTCATTACCGCACTACACTCTTCGGTGAGTGTTATTGCCCCTACATCTTGCAATTTCACCTTCTTCGTAACTATATCTCTCAAGTACTTTGCATACTTAGGCATACTCTGCAGAACATCTAGAAAAGGTAGATTAATATGCAACTCTTTGAATGTGTCAATGAACTTTTTAAACAATGCATCCTCCTTCGTTTTTATGTACTTTTGAGGGAAGGGTAGTGCCAGCGTCTTCTTCATCTCTGGTTCAGCAACTTTTTCATTCAAGTACTCAGACTTCCTTAAATTTTTAGCAACTCTTTCATTTACCTGTTGGGTCACCACATCAGCATCTACCTCTTTAGTTTCCCTTGGAGGTTCTTTATGAAGCTGCTTACCACTTCTCAAAGTGATTATCATGACTTGCTTAGAATTTTCTGTATCAGCTAGCAAACCACCTTGTGGTCTATTATTTAACACTTGTTGTATCTTCCCAACTTACTAATCTAAATTTCTCTGTGCCACTTTCTGATTCTATAATTCTGCCCTTTGACTATTTAGATCTGCAATTAATTATGTTTGACCAGTTACGAGTTACTTCATCATCTATTCCATGTTGCTAGTTGACTGATTTGATTGGGTCTATGACTGTGGCGCATTCCATGACTAATTCGGTGGTTGAGTTTGCCACTTCATGTTGTAGGGATTACCGTAATTTAGCCTTTGAGCATTTCCTACATACATCATAGATTCTGAATTTAAAGCACACATGGTAGTCGCATGACCACTATTTCTGCATACTTCACACCAACCTGTAGCTTGTTAGATGGCATTAACTGTGGCTGCAGGTTGTGCTGCTCCTAACTTTATGGTGTTGAATATTGTGTTGATCAAATTTTATAAGGTAGGAACCTGTGTTGATAGGGATGTGAAGTGATCCAACTCCAACACTCTCGTAATTCTTTTCGTGGCACTTCTAGAATCTGAATGTCACTTTGGATTTACTTGTACTATGCAGTTCAGGAATGTGTACATATCATTATAAGTTAGCTCCAATGCTTGACCACCTACGGTTGAATCTAGCAAAATTTTTGTATTGTGATCAAGAGCTTCTATAAAAGTATGAGAAAGTACCTTATTTGACTGTTCGTAGTGTGAACAATCCCGAAGAAGGGCCTTGAAGCGTTCCCAATCATGATAGAGATTTTCATTAGGCTTCTATTTAAAGCTCAAAATCTCACTACGAAGTCTTGCAGTCTTGCCTGATAGAAAGAATCCGATGAGAAACCTTCTGGCTAAGTCATCCCATGTTCTGATTGAATTGGCCGGCTCTGCATTCAACCAATTTTTAGCTTCTTCAATAAGTGAATAGGGGAAGAGTGTCAGCTTTACATAATCTTGAGTCACCCCAGTTGGAGTGGATGTATCTATAAGCTCAATGAAGGTCTGCAAGTGGACTTGCGGATCCTCGTGTGAAAGCCCTGCAAACTATCTACTACTAATAAGAAGTTGCATCATATTGTATTTCAACTCAAAATTCCCCTCAGCTACTGGTCTTTGAATTGGGGAAGTCAAGTTCATTGGAAGTAGGACTGCTACTTCCTTAACCTAGTCTTATTGTTCAGCCATAGGAGTAGGATTCTCTTGGTCTTCTTGGAATTGTGGAATTCTTGGGAGAAGAATTGTTTCTCTCCTGCGTTGATGGTAAAGCTACCCAGGTTCTGAGTTTGGTTCAACCAACTCTCAATCCCTTACCAACCTATTATAATTTTAACCAGATTCCTGCAAATCACAAAAACAAGACCAAGTATAAAAACACCAAAAAAATCTAAAAGTAAAACTAAAATAAATAATTACCAAATTAAAAGTCCCCGGCAACGGCGCTAAAAACTTGACAGCGCCCAAACGCACATGCAAGTGTATGTGGTCTACCAAGTAATATAGTGGCCTTCAAGAAAGCTGAATATTAATCCCACAGAGACTTTATTTGGCAACAATTTAATTTTAATTCATCGTCTAGATTAATTTAGTGCAAAAGTAAACAAAAAGAGAATTTTGAATTATTGTAAATAAAAATAAATAAAAATAAATAATGCGAAAAAATAAATTCTTGGAACAATCAATGGAGAAAAGCCCAGGGCTAAAGCACTCCGAACAATCATACTATGTTATTGAAATTAATCTGTTAATTTGCTTATCTTGGTTGTTGATTCATAGGCTTAATTGCATGATCATGGTTTCCCAACCTATAATTTTGTATCTAATATGGATATTACAACTACATCGTTGAGCGGGGATGTAATAATCTAATTAAATTAATTAAAGCTACCATCCTACGTATGAATCAAGTAAGGCATCTAAGTACATCCCCGTCCTAGACACTAATTCTTTATTTTATAAAAGAATAAAACCCAAACTTTATTTATTCTCATGCTCGATCTCTCTATTTCGCTTTTCATCCAAAACAATTTGAATCGTATGTTATGCGTGTCCAGTGAATTAATTTGGTCCAAAAAAGGGTGACCAGCTGTCCACCACACTTTCTTTATATAATGTTATCCCCAATTTATATAATATTAAATTCCTAAGAACTTTGGAATTAAGAGAATTTTAGAGTTCCAAGATTTCCACTAGCTTTTGAAATACGTGCAATTTGAATTGTGACTGGACAAGCCACTGTATGTGTCACCGCATTCAATTTCTTCGTAGGAATTATCAATGCGATACATTGCTCAACACATTGGGCACACCGATGTGATGCGTTGATTTCACGTAGTCTTACTGGAATTTGCGTTCAAAAATTTGGTTAAGTGTAGAACATCCTATCCTTTGCCCATGCCCTTTATAGTGTATTTCTAATAAATTTTGAGGCTTTTTATCATCAATATATCACCATATTCACCTCATAAAGCCTCCTACAATATCACACACCACAAATTAAAGATCAAAACAACAAAATATTCTTAACAACAAATCAAAACACAAGCTAAGATAAGGCAAACTCGCAATGATCTTCCACTTATTATTTCGACTCTTGACTTAGTCAAATTAAATTTTACACATTACATACAAGTTGTTCCACATAAAATTACACCATTCAAAAATTTAAAATTTATATCATTGTCAAGAGGGTCATTTCATATCATCGCCAAGAGGGACAATTCATGCCATCGCCGAGAGGGCCATCTAATATCTATTGACACGCGAGATAGCATATACTGGCGTCAAGGATATCATCAATATTTAATATCTGTTGACACGCGAGATAGCATACACTGGTGTTGAGCATATTATCAGAATTTAATATCTGTTGACACGCGAGATAGAAAACGCTGGTGTCGAGGATATCATTAGCATTTAATATTTATTAACATGCGAGACACAAATATTAGCATCGAGGATATCTCATCATTTTATGAATCAGCATCTGAACGCATTAAGAGCACGTGATTTGAAAGGACGTCTTTAAGTCGCTATATAAAGACAAGTGATATATGAGATTTCCTAGAAATTGACAATTTGAGGGTCATCTGTAAGTCATATTATTTAAAATAGGATAGCATGAAAGATTACCTATGAGTTGATAGCCCATAGGTCATCTGTAATCCATAACGACATTCTAACTGGATAGTGTGCAAGGTTACCCAAAAATTGGTAGTCCGATTGTTATCCATAAGTCGCAACTAAATCCTTACCACAAAATATGTGAGACTATCAAATTTACAAGTCCAAGGGTTCTCTATAAGCCGTGTCATATCCAAGATCAATTATGTGCAGGATTACCCAAAGACTAGCAATTTGAGACATATATGTAAGTCATATTGTATCTAAGGTCGGATGATGTGCAGGAATACCTGAGAGCTAGCGATTGGAGGGATATCTGTAAGTCATCTCTTATCCAAGGTCGGATAATGTGCAGGATCACCTAAAATCTAGAAATTCAAAGGATATTTGTAAGTCACCTCATATCCAATATAAAATAATATCCGAGATTATCCAAAGATTGATAATTCAAGGGAAATCTATAAGTCGTATTGATACAAAATATGCGCAAGACTTACTTGATGTTATATGCAAAGAATCATTGACAATAACCGAAGAGTTTATCATTTCACAAACATTATAGGCGATAAAAAGGGTTGTCGCATCAGCATAAGATTACACGGTTGCAGGGATCGTTTTGTATAAAGTATCATCGGTGTTTAAAAGGGCTAACCCACTTTGAAGGCATATTCAACCGACAAATGAGATAATTATGCAATAACCGAGAGGGTTGTTGTGTCTGTCTTTGCAAGTTATTTCCTTCCAAACAGGTACATTAAAGGATGACTTTACTTTTCAAGTGACAACGCACGTGGATATATGGTGCGGATGACTCCAAATAAGATGCAGCACAATGTGAAACTCTTTCTTAGCAGCAAAATGGAACATAGTCTAGAGAGGGACGTTAAACTTTTTGTACGCGAGCTAAAAGATGATTGCCACTACCATCTAACCACACCCCTATTAGAAGGGATGTGGGTATTTTGAGATATTTTTGTTTCAGCTTCACCTTCGAGATATCCCTAAACTCTTACCGAGGGTAACATGTTCTTTCTTTCAAATTCGGGTGACAACATACTTAGAGTTTTGGAAATTATGTCCAGGTAATTTCTTGCCTATGGATGTGAAGGATCCCACATTCATGGTTAAGTGGTTACGAGCCTCTTTTCCGCAACGAGATCAACTTGTCACTCATCCTGAGCCAAATATCATTTGAAATAAAAAATGACCTTTTCTACCGTTTAGTCGAACTACAAGCAATCTGATTCTCTGAGTCTCGGGGATATGTAGGCTGGGATCTTTGTTGAAAACTCGACTGCATTCCAACCTCCCCCCTAAATCTCTTTATTCTTCAGCTATCGATTTCATCAAAAACTCCAAACCGAGATAGTTGGTGAATTTTTTGAAAATCGTTATTTAAATCAAACTTTATGAACTAAGAGTGGCCTGAATTCTTATATAACCTAAGATATATAGTAAACCTGTTACCAAGGTTCGGCCATAACTCTATGAAACTCGTGCGAAAGCTAACCTCTTTCAGATTTGAATTTATGGTTGGACAAAAAATTAGGAACTTCAACCTCCCTTTGCCTAGAGTTACTTCCATCCACCCAACCCAAAGGGAGGGGGCAATTGTTGACACCTAATTTTTGCCCTCCACGATTAAGTTTAATCCTGAGTTTCTTTAATTTTTAATAAAATTGAAATATTTATTTCATCCAAATAAAAACTGTTCAAAATATTTTGTACGTAATTTTGTTATTTTAAGTAGTGATTATATATTATCGTGTTCAATTATACTAGATTATATATTTTGATTACTTAAATATTTATTCTATGAAATATCATATTTTAATTAAGAATTATTTTTTAAAATAAATATAATGATTAAAATTTAATTTTAATCTAATTTATTATCAAAATAATTTATTAGGCTAAATATGTGTCTGATTTTATTAAATCAAGAAGCTCAGAATTAAATGGGTATTAATTCGTATCGAATTTCAATTTAATTTAGTCAACCTATTCAATTTGGTCATAATTGAAATCAAATTGGCCACAATTGCTATGCAACCGGCCAATTAATTTAAATTTTGGCCAAAATTTAAATGGGTGACTAAATCCTAATTTAGGGTTATTGGGGTTATAATTTAAATAACCCCAATCCTATTAATACCCAACATCCAACCCATTTTCCCTTTAATTTCAGTTGGCCCAGCAGCCTTTAACTAACAACAATATCTGCCCAAACCATCAACTACCAAGCCCAACAGATATGACTCGGCCCGGCCTCCAATTTCCTTCCTCCTTTAATCAGCAACGTCAGCCGACAATTAACTCGGTACAACACCAATATCAGCGTACAAACAACCAGCGAACACCGACCAACAATCCAACAACCAATACCCAACCCGAACCACCAGCCACCGTCGAACCACATAAACCGACCCAACCGACCTGAATTCGACCCGCAACCCATGACCCGAACCAGCATATTGGTTCAATAGCCCGATAAGCTTCTAGAAACAGCGTAGGTGCCCCCCAAAATACAAAATTTGTTACTCTTGAACGAATTTGTATGAATCCATACATGGGTGTGCGCTTTTTATTGGTTCTTGGGGAATAATCCGTTATTCCTCATTCCTATTGGATGCCATATCTCGAATTGGGTGAAGAAAAATCAAATTGGTGAAATTTTTGAGGGGTAACCTGATCCTCAGCTTCAATTTGAATTTTTTCCCTAAAAAATTCCCAAATTACCCCTGAATTTTCTAGTTCCCACATCGTTTGAAGACCAAATTGAATCCCCCACATTTTTCTATATAAAGCTCAATATTCAGCTTAAAACAAGAGGTCGGGAAGGATAGCTACAAAAAAAGGCTCTCAAGCAAAAGTTGTTATTTTTAGTAAAAAAAAAATTATCGCGAAAAGCCGTTAAGGTTCTCGGAGTAGTTGTGGAGCTTTCTGGTGGTGGTCGTGACTCCGACGACAGCCCGAAGTCCTGTTTTGCTGCTCCAAAACAAGTAATCCTTCACCCTTTTGGCTCTATTTTGGTACTTCTTTTGGTTTCCGTCGATAGATTAGTGTTTAGCTTTGTCATCGTGTTAATAGTTGTAGTAGCGTTGGGAAAGTTTGTTGTAGAGGCCTGGAAGGCATAGGATTTTCATGTTTGGTATATGGTTCTGCTAAAAACTCGCTCTTGCCCGTGTTTGTTTGGCTGTCGTTCATCTCTTGTTCTCTCTCATTTCATTCTGTCTGAATGTTACTCATTAGCTCTAATTTTTTGACTCTAGAAACTGTTTTGCTGATCTCATATTCGATGTCGTTTTGTGGTTCATAAAGAGCAGAAGAATAAAATCTTTACGTGTTTTCGGGATTCAAAAAATGTTTAAAGATAGATATTAGGCAACCTATTCGCATATCATTCTCGCTCAAACGCAGAGGATTGTTATAAATAAAGAACTAGAATGTTATTTTCTTCCTACTTGCCACTCTCGATGTACAATGGTCTCATTTGATTCTAAAGTTTATTTTAAAACATGAGAGTAGACTATAGGGCCGAATTATGTTTTCTTCCTGGCTAATTAAATTTGCTGTAATTGACTCATGAGAACAAATTAAAGTTTGACTGGCTAAAGCTTCTTTCCTTTCTTTCTTTTATTGTTCGCATATAAGAAGTTGTGGCATCTCGTCTCGGTTAAATTACCTAAAATTGGGTTTGTGCATTGTTTGAATCTCATTTGTTTGTTAACCCAGTGGTAACGAAAGCAGTAAAGTTTCAGCCTTGTTTATTTGAAGTTTCAGCTTCCTTGCCTAAAGTGGTTAACTTTTAAATTTTTTGCATGATTGGAGTTCTGAAATCTGAACATTGCTTCTGTGATCCATGGTTTATGTGGTACGATCCAAGAGTTGTAATTTCTTTTCCTTTCTTTACTTGGTCTTTTCTTGTTTGTAGCTTTCAAGGTATAATAACAACTTACCCCTTTGTCATAATAAATGAAATATATATATATATATATTCCCTTTCGAATGTTATGGCTTCTTTGAAAAAGAGATCCAACTATCCGTCATGTATCGTATGAAATCTACTTGTTGGCTTTACAATTTTTTCTAACCCGAGTATTAATCACTATATATAAATTAAAAAAATTCAATTAAGAAACCAAGATTTAGATTTTGTTTAAGAAATAGTCCTATTGTTTCTTTCCTAGCCTGTTTCATCGTATTTTTTTCCTATTGGTTTATACTCTTACGATTGCTTTATGAAATCTTTTTTCTTCGTGACATGCTTGATTGGTCCTTTCGTGGCATTAAAATGATAAATTGTTTGCTTTATTTGCTAAGGACCATAAGAAGCTTTTTTTATGAGCTTTATTCCCTTCTGTAGTTGGAATTTCTTTAATTGATTATGAACTGTCTTCTTCAAATCTTTATAGACTTTTGCTCCTGTTGCATTTTACCTGTGTGTGAATGTATTAGGATGAAGTATGAATCCTATAGCTTATTAATTGCTGAAATCTTGGACACTTATGTTAATTGTTTTATTTAAAAATTACACAAATACACAACTTATGTTTTCAATATTACAAAAAATTTCAACTCCTTGTATATGTCGGCTATGTTATGTATATTAATAGGGAGAGAGAGTAAAGTAATTAAAAAAGTGGGAGAGAGTATAATTACTTTTAAAAGATTGGTATTTATGTTATTTATACTTCTTTTATCTTATGTTTTCTTTGCATGAACCCACTTTCGACTCCAAATGGGCTCTTTTACCTTGAATCTCATAATGGCCCAACATGACCTATCTTTCTGAGTCAAGCCGAAAGGAAGCCCAAAGCCGGTTAAATAATGTATGGATATGAGAGTCGAAAGGAGAAGAATGGGTTAAAGTCCCATCCTTGAAGCAGTCAAGAGACTTGAAAGTCTCATTTATTTATTCATTTCATTGTTGTCTTTATTTATTTATTCATTTGGGTCTCGAAGCCAAAGTTGTAAACTAATACAGGTGAAGCGGATTTTGGGCCAAAAAGGGCTCGAGAATATAGTTTAGGACAGGTTATGGGCCAAAGCCCAATACTTAGATTAGGACAAGTGAAGATGGATCGAAAACTCAATTAGATTACGACAAAGATTATTGATTTGGGCCTAATTGCCTAAGTCTTTTACTTTCTCCCCTTTCCTTTTTTATGTGTTATTTGCTATTTTATTTGCTTAGACTTAGTTGAATTCTCGCTAAGTCGTCTAAACTGGTTTTTGTAGAAAAATCTTGAAATTTTTTTTTTGTCTTAATCAATTTATTTTCAAAAAATCAACTTCTTTTTTCAAAAGAACAAGTTTTTTAAACAGATCGGATAACCGCAAGTTAATAGATGTTGTTGGTGCCTTAACAATCTTTCAAGAGTATTAATAGGAATTACTTACTTTGAATCTTCAAACTTAAATGATTTTTTTTTGTTTTAGGTCGTTTAAGTAACTTTCAAAAGTTTTCTTATTTCCTTTTCAAATAAATTAAATGGTGACTCTCAAATGTAAACATTTTTGCAAAACAATTATAATTGTTCTAACTTTTTATATATTCGGAATTCATCCGACGTAGGGTGCAAGGTGGTTATGGTTGGATATTGGGGGCATTTTTTGGTCCAGTTATGGTTGGGTATTTGGGGCGGTTTTTAGTTCGGGTAAGACTTGAGATGCCTAACACGACTAGGCCCTAATTTGGGTCATGCTAGATTGGTCTTAGAGCTCTAGGTTCATTGTCACTTGGGATTCCACAAAGACGTATCGAGTAGAGTCACTTTTAAGGGTGTGTAGCGCATCACACTTATAAGGGAGAGGCTACAAAGCATTTAGAAATGTTTCTCTTTTTTGTGTTCTGTTTTCAAGCTGTAGAGTTTAAGGTCCTAAATTCTTCTTTAATCGTTGTTTGTTTGCTTTTCAGATCATGTCTCTTCGATGATTTGATGCTTATGGAAATTCCTCTGTCCCACCTATGGGCAATCCTAATGGGACCTATTCTACTTATGGGTCCATACTCGGTCTAAGGTCTAGTTCATGATTGCCCTTCTGGAGTTCCCCTGGTTCCCTTTAGGAATGCTGAGTTTCGTCAGTTTAATCATATGTTGGCACAGTTGGTAGCTTCTTAAGCTAAGTGTGGTACTTTTGTTACTCCATCTTCTGAGGCCACAAGGGTTGGCCAGTTTATAAAGTTGAACCCTCCAACCTTTACTAGTGTTAAGGTAGAAGAGAATCCTTAGGATTTTTTGGATGAAATAAAAAAGATTTTTTAGTTATACATGCCACGAATGTGGAGGGCGTGGAGTTTGCCACTACCAGCTGAAAAACATGGCGTACTAGTGGTACAAGGAATGGGATCAGTCAAAGGGTGACAATGCTGAGTTAGCTCTTTAGGAGGATTTATTTAATGATTTTCTGAATCGCTTCTTTCCTCAGGAGTTGAGGGAAGCAAAGGCGGGAAAGTTTGTTAATCTGAGGCAAGGCAAGATGTCAGTCAAGGAATATGTCTTAAAGTTTCACCAGTTATCTCGGTATGCTCCGAAAATGGTCTGTAGCATGAGGGCTAGAAGTTTTGGTTCTCTAAGGAGGGTGGTGGGCAATAGTAGAGTGGCAGGGATGGAAGAAAGTGGCCCAAAAAGAAGTGGGGAAACTCTAGGTCTTACTCGATGGTTAGTGCTCCCTACCCAATGTCGTTGGGTGACAAGCGTTTCTAAAGTGGCGACAACTTCAGGGCATAGGGTGCCCAATCTCAGGATAGTAGGGCCCAATCAGCTTTATCACCCAGCAGGTTTTGCGGTAGATTACATCAGCGTTTTTGTGATAAGAAAAAGAACAGGTGCTTCAATTATGGTCAGTCAGGGCATATGCCCAGAAATTGTCCTATTGTTAAGGTTTCTTCTGAGGCAAACAGGGTTCCAGTTGCCTCATTATCAGCTCTGGCACCAAAGGGTGCACTATCTAGTTTCGACACTGGTCGGTAACGTCTTTATGCTCTCACTACTCGATAGAAGTATGAGGCATCGCTCGATGTCGTGACTGGTACGTTGAAACTCTTTTCCCATGATGTGTATTATTTACTTGATTTAGGGTCCTCTCTTATGTAACCCCATTTATGGATGTGCATTTGGTTTTGGTCTGTAGTGTATTTCGGACCCTTTGTCTGTTTCAACCCTAGTGGATGATTCTGTTGTGGCTAGCAGAGTCTATAAGGGGTGTGGTATTTGTTGGTAGTAAACGCGGTGGACCTGATTGAATTAGATATGGTGAATTTTGATGTCATACTGGGGATGGATTAGTTGAACTCATGCTATGCTTCTATGGACTGTCGGACCCAAAAGGATGTCTTTAAATTCCCTAATGAGCCAGTTATTAAATGGGAGGGTAGTTACCTAGCACCTAAGGGGAAGTTCTTATCATGTCTTAGAGCTCGGAGATTAATCTCCAAGGGGTGTCTCTATCACTAGTCTGAGTTAAAGATTCCAACTCGGATGGTCCTTCTTTGCATTCTATCTTGGTGGTGAATGAATTTCCCGAGGTCTTCCCTAATGACCTTCCTAGTGTTCCTCTTGATAGGGAGATTAAGTTTGGGATTGATTTGATCCAGACACTCGTCCAATTTCTATTCCCTTATATAGAATGGCTCCAGCTGAGTTGAAAGAGCTTAAGAAGCAACACAAGGTTCTTTTAGATAAAGTTTCATCTGTTCTAGTATGTCTCCGTGGGGTGCACCAGTGTTATTCTTGCGTAAGAAGGATAGTTCCCTTCGAATGTGAATTGATTACCGACAGTTGAATAAGGTAACGGTAAAGAATAAGTATTCTCTTCCAATGATAGATGATTTGTTTGATCAGTTGCAAGGTGATAAGTTTTTATCCAAAATTGATCTTTGATTCGGGTATCACCAGTTGAAGATTAAGGAGGTGGACATCCCTAAGACTGCCTGTCGTACCAGGTAAGGTTACTTTGAGTTTTTGGTTATGTCCTTTGGGTTGACCAATTCCCCTGCGGCATTCATAGATTTGATAAATAGGGTCTTTCATCAATTTCTAGATCTGTTTGTCATTGTTTTTATAGATGACATTTTGGTGTACTCTAAGAGTAAGGTGCATCATGACGATCACTTTAGAATTGTGTTGCAGACCTTGAAAGAGCAACAGTTGTATGCCAAATTTTTAAAATGTGAATTTTGGTTGAATGCTATTAATTTTTTGGGTCATATCCTCTCTAGTAAAGATATCATGGTGGATCCGCAGAAAGTGGCAGTGGTGAAGAAGTAGCCTAGACCTACGACTTCAACTGATATTTGGAGCTTCTTGGGTTTAGCTGGGTACTATAGGAGGTTTGTTGAGAGTTTTTTTATCATAGCTTCCATGTTAACTAAAAAAGGTAAAGTTCTTGTGGTCTAATGCCTGTGAGGGGAGTTTCGAGAAGCTGAAGGATAAGCTAACTTCGGCTCCGGTCTTGACTTTATCTAAAACCACTAATGGTTTTGTGGTCTACTGTGATGCATCCCGTGTGGGACTTAGTTGCGTTCTGATACAACATGGAAAGATGATAGCTTATGCTTCCAGCAGTTAAAGGTGCATTAGAGGAATTATTCGAGCATGACTTAAAACTGTTAGATGTGGTGTTCGCATTGAAAATATGGCGTCACTATTTGTATGGGGTGCATATGGATATCTTTTCTGATCATAAGAGCCTGCAATATGTGTTTACTCAGAAAGAGCTTAACCTCAGGTAAAGGAGATAGCTTGAGCTTCAAAGATTATGACATGAGTCTTCATTACCACTCAGGTAAAGCTAACAAGGTTGCTGATGCTCTTAGTAGGTTATCTATAGGGAGTATGGCTCATATGGATAAAGGGAAGCGGGAGTTAGTGGGACATTCACCCTTTGGCTAACCTTGGAGTTCGCCTCTTGTACTCTAAGGATGGTGGTGTGTTGGTGCAGAAAGTGGCGCGTCATCTCTTAGTGCTGAAATCAAGTAAAAATAGATGTTAGATCCTGTCTTAATGAGGATCAAGAGTGATATAGGTGGGCAGAAGGTGATGGCCTTTGATATTAGTGTAGATGGTACTTTGTGTTACCAAGGGAGGTTATGTGTTCATGATGTAGATGGTTTGCAAAAGAGGATCTTGGCTGGGGCGCATGAGTCGCACTATATTGTTCATCCCAGTTCGATGAAGATATATCATGACCTCAAGGAGATGTATTAGTGGAACAATATGAAGAGGGATGTGGCTAATTTTGTGGTCAAGTGCATGGTATACCAATACGTGAAAGTTAAGCACATGAGGCCCAGAGGATTATACCAAGAAATTGAGTTTCCTGAATGGAAGTGGGAAGTGATCAACATGGATTTCGTTACTGGTCTCCTTAGATCTCGAAATCAATTTGATTTGGTTTGGGTCATCGTGGATAGGATGAAAAAGTCATCTCACTTTTTGCCAGTGAGGACTAACTTCTTGACTGAGGATTATGCAAGGTTGTACCTCCAAGAGATTATGAAGGTATATGGGGTACCTGTTTCTACCATCTTGGATCGCGGCACGTAGTTTTTATCTCACTTTTGGTAGTCGTTTCAGAAAGGTTTGGGGACCAATGTGAGTCTTAGTACTGCTTTTCACCTGCAGTCGGATAAGTAGAAAATCATTTTTAGATGTTGGAGGATATGCTCCAGGCTTGCGTGATTGACTATGGTGGTAGTTGGGTTGAGCACTTGCCTCTTGTAGAGTTTGCTTACAACAATAGCTACCACTCTAGCATTGGGATGGCTCCATTTGAATCATTGTATGGTAAGAGGTGTAGATCTCCTATTGAGTGGTTCGAGCTTGGTGGGATGGATATGTTTGGGCGAATTTGGTTCACCAAGCTATAGAAAAGGTGAAAGTGATTCAGGATAGGCTTAAGGCTGCCCAAAGTTGTCAAAAGTACTATGCAGATGTGAGGTGAAGGACCTGGAGTTTGAGGTTGGAGATAGGGTGTTCCTGAAGGTATCTCCTATGAAGGAAGTGATACGGTTTGACAAGAAAGAAAAGCTTAATCCTCGATATGTGGGTTCTTATATGATTTTAAGGATGGTTGGTATGTTGCATATAAGTTGGAATTGCGTCTAGTTTGAGCTCTATTCACCAGGTGTTCCATGTCTCTATGTTGAGGAAGTGTATTGGTGATCTGTCGCAGTTTGTGCCTATAATGGATATTAGTATTTTGGATTTTCTTTCTTATAAAGAGATCCCGATTGAGATTTTGGATCATCTGGTTCATTGGTTGCAACCAAGGATATGGCCTCGGTAAAGGTTTAATGGAGGAACCACAAGGTAGAAGAGGATACATGGGAAGCTGAAGAGGACATGAAGTCCAAGTATCTATTCCTATTCCCCGTTTTGGAAGTTCGTGCTCAAGGTAGCAATGGTTCTTAACTTATTTGCTTATTGTCTATGTTAAAGGTAAAGAGGTGAATTCCTTGGTGTTCTGTTTTCTGTCTTAAAGGTTTGAGTAGAGACGTTTGGGGGTTTAATTGTGCTTGTACTGCCTTATTTCATCATTCGAGCACGAATGATCCAAGTGGGGGAGGATTGAAACACCCTGGGTCCAGGGTGTTCTGGCCCTTCCAAATTTCTCGAGTTTTGAGTTTTTTGGTCATCATACGACTCACTATACTAGTCGTATGGTTTGGATATGAGTCAGATGACCCAACTTATAGGGTGTCTAGCGTTTGGTGGTTGATTTTCTATCGTGGTGACGAGTCGTATGCTCATGATACGAGGGGTATAGTGTACATCTGTATATTGTCCAGTGTCTATCCTTGATGTTTTGCTTAGGGTACAACTTGAAAAGTACTTGTCGTATAGTGATGGTACGAGTTAGGCTAAGGAGTCGTATGTTGGACAGAATGTGGTGTCCAACTTTCTGATCAAGATACGAGTAGAAGTACCACTCGTATGATGTGGATACGAGTTGAGGGATCCAATTGTACCCTTCTTCGTCCTTTTTAAACTTTAAGTTAGGAGTATTTTGAACATTTTCCCCTAATAACTTCTTTTGACCCCACGACATAAAACACCTTTAGAGGCTTCCTTAACCTATTATTCACAATCAAACACTCTCAAATCTCTCTCAAGCTCTTGGTTCAAAAAAGGCTAGAATTTTCTTCAAGGTAATCTCTCTGTCTCCCTTGTTGTCTAAAGAATGTTACTCCTCCCTCATTGTTAGTTCAACTAAAAACATGTTTTAATGGATGGTTTTCATGGTATTGTTGTGGTAATTCACTACTAGAAATTACCCCTATGGTGACGGTTGCAAAACCGTTGCAATAGACAACAAAAGTGTTGTCATAGCTCTACTGCAACGGTTCAGTAAGCGTCCTATAGGTGGGAGTTGCAATAGGTGTATGGCAACGGTTTATGCAATGGTTGTCTGAACCGTCGTCATAGGTCAAGCTATAGCGACGGTTTCAGATAACCGTCGCCATAAATTGACCTATGTCGACGATTATTTTTTGACTTATTGAGATGCCTATTTTCATCTATTGCAAAGGTTACTAACCTTTGTAATAGAAGCTATTGCAATGACATTAAATCGTTGCAATAACATCTATTGCAACGCTTTCTGAATACCTATTACAACTATTTCATTATTTATTGGCACGCCTATTTTCATTTATTGCAACGACATTAAACCATTGCAATAGCATCTATTGTGAAGCTTTTGTTATTTTGTTGCAACGCTTTTTGACTACCTATTGCAGTGGTTTATTGATCTATTGCAATAATTATTGCCACATGTTATTAAATTGAAACGATTTATATAAATAAACACTTGTATTAATGTAAATTTTTATTTATATACATAATAAATTATAACACAATATATACACATCACAAAACAAAATCATTCATTATTAATCTCATAATTCAAAATATGCAATAAGCTAGTAATTTAAACCCAAAAGCAAAATGTAATCAAGTCCAAATGATTAGTTAAGTTTTTACATACGAGCAAGTTCGAGTCGTGATAAGTTTCAAGAAATTCAACACTAAACTATTGATGTTAGAGCATTTATCCACAAACCAAAAATCTTGTGAAGTAAGGTCAATGTCTTCATCACTTTCTTCATTTTGGACACATATAAAAAGATAACAAATAATATAAATTAGCACTTAAATGACGACATAAAAAGATTAGAATCACCAAGGCCGTGAACTGTCAAAGTGGACTTGTGGCAGCAACATGGGTAAATCCCATCCAATACTACTTCGGGGTCCCAAAATGGCCCCAAATGACTTTTGATAATTCTGAAACTTTACCAAAACACCTTTTTAACATTCCTTATCATAATTAAAGTAAAAAAAATACATTACACATACGAAAAGGTTAAAAATAAAATGATCAAAATTTTTACGGGGTCTTAAAATCAACTACTCTTTCAAGGCTAACTGAACCCACATACGCATACGCAAAGGCACTATGACACAGTAAACCTATCTGGTCTATGCCGGGCAATACCACAGATGCACCACATAGCTGGGAGAAAGCAGGAGTATAGACTGTGAATAGAAACAATTAAAGAATACTGCTTGCAAGCATATGATGGACAATCAGAAAGGAAAGGAACCTCAGATGTTTTGAGAATAAAGAGATTAGTATTCAACAAATCAAACTAAATTTATTTGCTAATGCTACCTGGAGCATTCTTACCACTACAAATCTTGTACAACAGCTTGAAATTATTTTCAAGTATCTATTTGACTATTACAGATATACATAAATCTATATATTAAAATAAGAGAATAATTCAATTGGCAACCAAAACTTTGCCTGTAATCACGTTTATAGGCAGTTGTATGGTTATATCAACCTTCTTGTAAAGTATAACAAAGTTTATGTAGTTAATGCTGGCAACAAGGCATGCCAACATGTGGTCCTTGAGGATTGTCCTGATCAGCTTATGCACACATCAACTAATTTTACGAAGTACCTAGCTACCTGCTACCTCCTACCAGCACAAGTACAGTATAACTTTATCTACCAAGTCTTGAAAAATGAAAAGAAATCACCTAGTGCTTTGGCCTCTGTTATACTTTTTCTGGAACACCATTTGAAAATAAGCCATTTCAAATAAACTAGTTCTTAGATACTAGGCCAAAGCCAAGGGGACCTTGTTTAGAGGGATAATGTTGGCAAAATCAATATTTTTTAATTAACTTTTGCTGTTGTTCCTACTCTTACAACACTTATGCATATTCGCAAACCATGTCACAAACATCAGTGGACATAGACAAATTCATTAGTCCTAATCCAGCTGAAAGTTTTAAATTGTGACTTTCAAATACTAATGAAAGAAGGGCCGGGGACAAAATACTGCAAGTAAAGTTTTAGAAGCCTTAAATGATTTCTTGGCCATACTGCAGTAGTAATGAATAACATAAGTAGAGAAGCTATATTCATCTAAGGGGTCACCGACTATGAAGAATAGATGATTGTTTTTATTATTGAGAAATGAGAAGTCAGCAATAGCAAAAAAGCTAAACAACAGTAGAAACTTACAATACATTAATCATCTACCATAGGTTAATACCTGAAAAAGAGCTTTTGACAATTTGGAATTGTTAGCAGCAGTTGGCGTAGATATTACCTATCACCAAAATTACAATAATCAAGTCAAGCAGTTATCCCCGAGGTTCACATACTTGTGGGATTACACTGGCTATGTTGTTGTCCAAGTTTGTTGTTTTGTTATAATTTGTAGCAACATTCAAGCAGAACTAGAATATCATTAGTGGGAGAAGGGTTCGATCAATATCCTACCTTGAATTCAGACATAACATCATTCAGTTGGCTCCTAGAAAATTTGGACATGTATAGTGTTAAAGGATCTACTCCAGACTGACCGAGTAAGCTGCCACTCTGAGCATCTCCAAGAGCTACAGCCATAACGGCTGTAGCAGTCATGCTACTAGCATGCCTAATGGCTGCTGAAGTGTAGAATCCACAGGGACAGCAGGTCCCCCAATGTGTTTTTGTGGGATCTAACAGACATTACCATAGAAAAGTCAGGTTTTAATATGCTAAAGAGGGGAAAAAACAATTCCTACTGTTGATATGAACCTCACGTGCACTTTTAGTTTGCTTATTAAAAAGCAAAGGGTGACAAGAAGAAGCAAAATCGAAACATATACCAAAATTTGCAACCATACCAGGTCCTCCTCGACCCTGACAAAAAAGACGAACGTGGTAAATTGAATAGATTTTACAAATTACAGACGTAAGTCAAATAGGTGATAGACCGTAAAGGCAAATAAAGATGGTAAATTGTAAGTATCTAAAATGGTTAAAGTACCAGACACCAACTTTAATGGTCACTAACAAGAATCGAAGTTGGTCACAAGACATCACTTTAAATAACATATGTTTTTGGACTAAAATAGTGCAATCGGAAGGTAACATTTGCTTTCGCTATTTTCAAGTGTGTCTATCAGCCATTATGATTATCCATCTCCAGCAGTAAAATCCCACATGTTAGGAAGATATTGAACCCAAAATTATTTATCCATGTGATCTAAGTTAGCGGGATTTTTCAGGTTCATTGTTCCCGAGAGAACTCTTCCAAGAACAAGAAGTTTTAGCTTTTTTATAAGCAAATAGATTATTCAAAAGAAAGGCCAAAGATAATATTTAAATTACTAAAAGTCTAATTTTTCTTTAAAGAAGCAGGAATCTATTCTGTATCTTTAGTGGAAACCAAAATCAGCACGTACCTTTAGATTTGTTTCCAGTCCAAGCCCATTGTATCAACATAGTCATATTTTGCATTCATTTTAGAATGAAAAGGACTGCCATGAATGCATTGCCATAAATTAATGTGGTACCATTTCTAATACACTACTATAAAAACTATGCTAAAAAGGAATAACTTTACTAAGGATGTAAAGCTTCCTGAATGAATCAGTAACAAAACAGCAGCAGGAGCTCAAGAAAAAACTATTTTTATTTCTCTAGCCTACAAGTTTTTGCTTCAAGTCATTGTTAATGGAACTTCCATAACAGAACCTGAGAGAGAAAAAACTTCCTCCTCAGCAACAAACTCATTGTAGTTTCAAAAGAAGATTTTGAAGAGGGTAGATTGCACGTAAACTTACACCCTACCTCGAGGAGATAGAAAAAGATTTTTTATGAAAGACCCTCGGCTCGAGTAATAAACAACATAGCAGCAGAAAAAGACGTTCCTCATTCGGACTAAAACCTCATGATGACCTTCCTCATTCGGGCTAAAACCTCATGTAATCATTTAGTTATTTACTTCATCAAGCTTTTACTAATTTTGCAAGAAACAAAATGTTAATACAAATATGGACTAGACTATTACCCATCACAATAATACATCAATTTCATTCTACTTCTCTTGAATTGTCTAGTTGGAACCACGGATTAAGGCAATGCAATGACTTCGGTCTAAAGTTTTGTAACTCCGTACTACAAGGTTGCATTAAAAACATAAAACTGAGCATTTTCAAACCAACACACATCTACCACACAAGTGTAAAGACTCAAGACAGTACAAAGCAAGGTCTAAAGCGAACACTTCAATTTTCACTTTCAACCGAAAAGTGCCACTTTTGCTCTTCTACCACAATTATTTTTGAACAAAATGTTGTGTTTTATTTTAAAATACAATTCACACACCACTATGACCATTCACCTCCTCTATATGATCATTATAAGTACAAAATCTACACATGCTTACCAGTACAAAATCAACAAGATTTAAACAAAAGACCTACTTAGAATTATTTGAAATAGAAAATCATAAATAAACACCAGCCCTAATGAATTATCTTCAATGTTGGATATGTTTGAAAAATGAACAGATCCACAATCCAATTTCACAAACCCTAAATACAAAGTAAATCAATAGAATTTGAAATTGCTCAAAAATAGTCAAACAAATGCACCTCAAACCCAAAAAGCTAAGCAAAATGGAGAATAACACTAAAAATTTTGGATTGCTGATTTTGATAAGCGAAGAAATGGATTTTCATCTGCAATACTCCCAGATACTAAAACTACAGCTATTTTCGTATGGACGATATCAATATTGGTGTCAGCCTTGGCATTGGTTTTGGTATTTGGGGTTGATAACGTTCGGATGCTTGGTTGGATGTTTAGATAGTTATGGTTATGAGCTTTATTAAATGTCTTTCAATTATAATTGTTCTATCTTGTTATATGTTCGAAATTCATCCAACATAGAGTGCAGAACGGTTATGATTGGGTGTTGAGGGCGGTCTCTGGTCCGGGTTGGACTTGAGATGCCCGACATGACTAGGCCCTGGTTTGGATTGTGTCAGTTATCCTGCGTTTGGTTAGTGGTATTAGTTAGACTCAAAATTATTTATCCTACCATTTATACCACAGTGATGGAATAAGTTATCACATATACATGTTGGTACAATTTATTTCGGGATAACTAATCCCAAAATAACTTGTTCTCAACCAAGCCACCCTTAAGTGTGTGTATATGTATGTACATGCATGTGCTACATATTTTTGTATTTCACCGCCCTCTACTACATTCGTTTCATTTTACTTGACTTTTATTGACATGACACAATTCTTTAAAAAAAATTATTTAGAGGTGTATTTTACAGAATTAACCTTATTAATGATATTTTAAAACTTTAAATTTGTCTATACTACTACTTTATGTAGTTACTTAATATTAAGAGTAAAAAAAAAACATAATACAATTCTCTTAATTTGATAAATTGGACAAGTAAATTAAAATAATTTTTTTTAGTATGAGAGTCAAGTGATAAGAAACAATATTATAAATAATAAGTTGTGATTGACATTAATAGAGTATTACATAAATTATAATTTATCTAAATAAATATAATCTTAAATACGGGCTTATTTTTATTCATTATTTTGTATTTTCTCCATTGAAATATGTTTATAAAGTTAATATTACTTATTATGTTCACTTGTAAAATAAATATTAGAGTTTTGATTATTATTAATAAAACTAATATCCTTATTGTGTCAATTTACTTCATTATAGATCATCATTAGCTTATATATTTGATTAGTATTTCTTACTTTTTTCGCCAAGCAGATACTGTTTATGTTTTTATGAAATTCTTTTATATGGATCTTAGGAAAAATGAAAATATGATGATTTTAAAAAAGTAAAAAAAAAGTTAATGATGAGAGGGTATAATAGGTATTTTAAAATTTCAATTAGGATAAAGAGAAAAATATGGTTATTATTCAAAGTTAAAGGGGGAGTTTAATTTTTTAGATAAAGTTAAAGAGGAAAAATGATTTTCACCTTTCATGTAATTTCCTGCGTTTTAAATGAGGAGATCCAACATCAAAGGTATAAACTGTTGTCAAAGGGATGGGAGAGCCCCTTGACTTGAATTTGAAAGGTGAATTTTTCCTTACAAGAGGATTGAATAAAGCAAGTCTATTTACAGATCAAGATAGAATAACCTAATTATCTTGCTTAATTATTTTAGAAGTAATTGCTAATGTCCTAGCGCACATACCAAAAGTAAGCTATTTTATTCGAGAAGAAACATGCTAAGGTTTGGATCAGATAAAGATACTTTTTTTATTTATAATTTCATAGACGGGGTTAGAATAATTCGAATAGATGAGTAGAAATTAAAAGATTTGCTAATAAGATTAATTGTGCTATTAATTAATAACCTAGATAAATTTAAAAAAAACAAGTTACTTTAACAATTTAATGTTTTTTTTAAAGTTTTGCAATTTGAGATAAGTAATTATCAGTCGAACTTAAAAACTTTTCTTGAATAATTAAGATCAGTTTGATTCAGATAACTTGTAACTTCTATGACGTTCTACACAAAAAATTTTTCATTTACTTTTATTTATCATGATATTTTGCCTTATTTATCGGGGTAGTGATATGAACGGCGTATATTTCACTTTCAGATCCCACTACGTGGAAATATACTGAATTTGTTGTTGTTGTTGAAAATAAATTGGATAATTTTTAGAGCTAAATAAAATTACCAATTCATTATTTTAAATTTAAATATTAAAAAACTATTTAAAACTATCATTACAATCTTTTTTATATTAATACAACAACAACAAACCCAGTGTATTCCCACCTAGTGGGATCTAGGGGTAAGATGTACGCAGTCCATACCTCTACCTCTGATGAAGTAGAAAGGCTGTTTCCGATAGACCCCGGCTCAAGGCACGAGAAACACTATCTTAAAATAATGTTAATTAGTTAAAAAATTCATATAGCTTGATCCAGATTGAGAAACGTGACAAATAAAATAATGAGGAAATATTATTTGTTGACATATATTTGTGTATGTAATCTTTTTGCTTAAAACTCAAACACACAACTTTAGGTTGAAAGTGACAAGGTGATTATCATCGTTGCGACCACTATTTTACCAATGTACCCCACCCAATGCAAGCCTCTCTGTTCTCTCTATATGTGGGGGGTGTCACTTGTTTCTCTCTGAATCTCTCTTTCGAATGGTTTGTTCCAAACGAAAGGGTAACACTCTCTTTTAAATCTCTGCCCTCAATCTCCTCTATACAGACTTATTTTTTCTATCCTCTCTTTCTCCCTTTCTTCAGTCCTCTCCTACTTTTCTCTTCTTCAAAAAAAAATCAAAAAATAAAATATCATATTTTCTCTAGATCCTTCAAGGTGACTCTCCTTCCTTTTTCGTTAAAATTTAGTAAATTTGATTTGGGTTTTGCATGGGAAATTTTGTCATTAATGCATGCTAGGGCGTATCTAGAGGGGCGGGAGGGTGTTCACCTAAATCTCCTTGGCAAAAAAATTATGTTGTATGTATAGGGTAAATTTTATGTGCTTATGCATATATTATAATTTTTGAATCCTTGAGCAACCTTTGTTCTGTGTGTATGCGTGTGATCCTTCAGATGACCCTCCTTCCTTTTTCGTTAAAATTTTGTAAATTTGATTTGGGTTTTGCATGGGTGGTTTCTTCGATTGAAATTTGATATTTTGGGGTGGCAGTGCTTTTGCTATATGATCATTCTTGGCAATTGAATTTTGTTTGGAGTGGAATATTTTTAATCTTTTCAGTTTGCAATACATTGCATTAATGCATGCATGCATCCATTGTTTTGTTATATTCACCCATACCTGTGCATATAGGTGTCAAATGGCAAGTCATGGTGGACGGATTATTGACTCGTTCTAAAGTTACTTGGGCTGAAATGAGCATTGCCCAAAACGAGCTACAATACGGCTCATAACCTAACCCGCCCAACTCTTACTAATTTTTAATTATTTTTATTTGTTCTTTTATGATTTTTTAGTATCTTATAAAATTATTATTTTTCATTATTACGGCTATACATAACATATTAAATTAACAAAAAATTGAAAATATTTTTAAAAGATTTCGCATGAATCAGTTGGGCTAGAAATCAACTCAAACTTTGATGGACTGAAATGCGGCTAATAGATATGAGCGGGTCAATAATGAGCCCAAATTTGAGCTGATTATGATTTCATAGGCTAATTTTATCACCTCTACTTGTGCATATACTTGTATGCAATGTCTAATCTTTATTAGAAGTATAATCTTTATTGTTATTTCTTATGTGATTCATAAATTTACATTAATGTTTTATGGGATTCTTCCTCTTTTGATTATTCTTATTCCCATTTATGCTTCTGAAGGTATCATTTGCCACACTTATTTTCTTAACTATTTTGTTTGTGTCACTCATCTTTCCAAGATCTTGTACTAAACTTCAGGTTGAGTGAGTATCTAAATTTATAATTTATCTGGGTCCAGCCTTCCCCGGACCCGCACATACTGGAAGCTTTCCGTGCTGTCCTTTTTAAAAAAAATAAAAAATCTGGGGTATCTTGGAGGAGGTCTTACTCAAAGATCTATACAATCTATAATTTTGTTGCATAAAGATAAATGGTTGTTTGACGTTTTTGATCTTGAATTGGTTGTGGAACTGCGTGGTCTGAATCATGCTACTTGAATGGGTCTTGAACATCATTTTTCATTTTCATTTCATCTGTATTTGGCAGACGGAGCAAGTTCCAACTATTACAAATGAAGTTCAGTGTGGATAGGGCGGAGTGTTGACCGATCAAGAACTTGTACGTCTAGAAGATGAAAGTAGCGGAAAATAGGATGTTGAGATGGTTATGTGGGGATATTAGGAGAGATAGGATTAGGAACGAAGATATTTAGGAATGGGTTCAAGCTTTGGAAACAGCCTCTGGCAGAAATACAAGGTAAGACTACGTACAATACACTCTTGTGGTGGGGTCCTTCCACGGACCCTGCACATAGCAGAAGTTTTAGTGTACCGGGCTGCCCTTTTCTGACAGTGGCTTCCATGGTGGGCAAGACGAGGGAGGCGAGGTTGAGATGGTTCGGGCATGTGGAAGGAGATGTACAGGTGAGGATGTGTGAGAGGTTGGCTATGGTGGCGTATGAGAGGTAGAGGTAGGTTGAAGAAGTATCGGGCCGAGGTGATTAGACTGGACATGGTTCACCTATAGTTTACCGAGGATATGACCCTAGATGGAGGGTATGGAGGTCAGGGATTAGGGTAGAAGGTTATTAGATAGTCAAACGTTATCTAGTAGCCCTTATCGGTATTGTTATTATGAGTCTTACATTCTCATTCTTCGATTTTATTACTTCTATTGTTTCATTTGCTTTGGTTATTGTATTATTTGTTGTTTCTACTGTTCTCTTCTCATTTATTTTTAGCATGGCTTCTTCATTATTGTATTCCATTTCCATAATTTATTTTGATATGTTTTACTTGAGTTGAGGGTTTGTAGGAAACAACCTCTCTACCTCACAAGGTATGGGAAAGGATGCATACATGGTACACGATACCCTCCCCATATCCCACTTGTGGGATTACCCTGGGTATGTTGTTGTTGTGAATAGGTTCTGTTAAACTTTTTGTCACGTTGTCGTTTCTCCATCAGGTGCTTTGTGTCCCCTGGGCACAGTTCTATTCTCCTATGAGTTAGTAATTAATATGTAAATTATGCTAATATGTTCTGTGTCTCTTGCTTCAGGATTTTAGAGTTGAAGGCCGATCTTGGTTTGTTTCTCAGTGAATTGGGGGTAGAGATATGGACTCTCAAAGTGAAAAGAACAACCTTATGAAGGAAAATGAGAAAATGAATCCTGGTGTAGAGGTTAATGAGCCGATAAAATTTGGCTCTCATGGTACTAAAGAATCTATTAAGGAGGAAGGGAAAAAAGTTCCTGTGATCGGCCTCCGGAAGGAAGCAGC
The DNA here is from genome assembly GCF_002878395.1 of Capsicum annuum. Classification (NCBI taxonomy): domain Eukaryota; kingdom Viridiplantae; phylum Streptophyta; class Magnoliopsida; order Solanales; family Solanaceae; genus Capsicum; species Capsicum annuum. The sequence goes on from NC_061119.1 coordinate 169,791,124, forward strand.
TGAGGACTGGCCTGAACCTAGGAAGATCCATTCTTTCTACCTTGTTAGATATCGGAGATTTGAGGACCAAAATCTCAAGTCCAAATTTGATCAGGCAGAAAAAGAGCTACAAAAAATGAACCAAGCAAGATTTCAGCTTATTGAAAAACTGCGGGCCATAAGGGTAAGTTTTGTCCATGAGTCTTCTTTCAGATGAACGTGGCAACAATGTTCCTTGTTCTGTTTAATGTGTTTAGACGAAATTTAAAACAAGAAGAAAAATAAAGTGAAGAACGTTGAAAAAAGACTGCAAAGAGACGAAAGAGAAGGAAAATGATGGAGCCAATGGTATTCTTAGATAACTATAATCAAGTTAAGAAGCCTATTCCTTTCAGTTTCTTATAAGTTGAAGAGTTGCTAATTATATCAGCCTGTTCTCATCTCTTGTCTCTTATTCATTAGGCATACAAGCATTCCAAATATTTTATGTTTCTTTGGTGTGGTTAATTGCTTTGCCTTCTCCCCATAAACATTTCCTGTAAGCATCATTTATTTACTTTATATGTGGGAACCATTGTTTCGAAAATACGAGCTTAAAAGTTCGATTATGCTAATGATGAGAACTTTCATATCTAACTAAATTCCAAAGAGAACTTTCTTCAATGGTGAAAAGTTCTCTGGTGAAATGCAAGCATAAAGGCCATTTGTTTCCAGGTCATAATAGGGGCGTGTCGTAGTTTCAGATTATTTAATATGGCTTTTGTTGTCTTCTAAATTAACTATAAAGCTCAATATCTTGTATGTTGTACACATATTTGAATATCTACCAACATGATTTGAATAAGGATCCCCTCTCAACATCAAGAGTATTTATCTTGAATTTAACTCCTTTAGCTCAACCGTGACAGGCTTTGCAAAATTGTAGTTTGATATTTTACCTATTTACCAAGGACTTTACAAGATTATTTGGATGTGTCCAAACATCTATCTTCAGATATCTTGATGTTAATAATTTGATAACTCATCAATTATTTTGCAGGCAGAAAGATCACAGTTGATAGGCCAAAGGAAATCTGTGAGTGCTGAGAATCAGGAGTTTTGGACAGTAATTGAAGGGAAGAGAAAGGAAATAAAACCTCTTCAGGATGCCTTGGGAAAGCTCCGTGGTCCTAGGAAAGATGGGAGAGAGGGGGTTTCGACTCTGTGTTCATCTGAGGAGGAGCTTGATAATCTTGTAAGCTCTAGTCTCTTTGTTCTTTTAGCTTCTTAAGTTTTCTTTTCCCCCTTCCTTTTCCTTTGTTGTTGTTTCTTATGAATCAATTGTCCCACATTTCAAAAATAGAGAAATGCTAATGGGGTTATATACCAAATGGGTTCTCCCACCTGCTAGGCTAGTTTTTTGGGTTGGGCTCTCCCATTTGGTTTATAACACTGTTCTACATTTTCTGCTTATCTTCATCAGCTTGCCAATTGAAAACCACCTAGTGCTCATTGTTTTTTCTTACTTGCAAACCAATTAGATTAAGAGTTTGCAATACCGCATTCAGCATGAAAGCATTACTCTGACTGAAGAGAAGAAAATTCTAAGAGAAATTAAACAACTTGAAGGAACAAGGGGAGGGGTTAAAGAACAAGTGGCTCTGAGGGCACAAATTCAAGATTCAATGGGTGAAAAAGAAACAATCCAAAAGCAGGTCAAGGTAAGGGTCAAATCTTTTAGAATACATGTACAGATGTGAAATATTAAGTTTTCTGGCCTTAAGAATATTCCTTTGTTTGCGCTAGAATGCTGTTGTTAACTAACAACACTCAATACTTTGTGGTACTATAGCTTATAAGTGGTAACCTTGATGGGGTTCATAAGGAGCAACAAGCGGTTAAGGCCAAGCGGAAGATACTAGATGATCAGCTCGATGCCAATACCTGCCAGATTAAGTCTTTGGATGAGGAATTGAAGGAAGTAACAAAGAAGAGGGACACAGCTTTTGTACGTCTTCAGGAATTGAGAAATCAACGCGAAGAAGCGGTATGATGTTCTTTCCATGTCAAATGCATTTTTCTGAAGTTTACTAGAAAAGAATTATGATATATATGCTATGCATCCGATTAAATCTCATTTATTCCGTTGGTGAATGGTCGATAGATCTATTTGGTCATGAAGCACCTCAATTACTATGTATTTCATTGACACAAACTGAAAAAGTATACATCTAATGTTTATCTGAGTATGAGCTTCCATTGGTACCAGCTGTGCTTGTGTTTTTCTTTCTTGAGATAGTCTTGTAGTCGTGTTTTTAAGATTTAGGAAACAGATAAGGGATCTGAGTTTCTCTCCGGCTCTCAGAATTGTAGTTGCGTAAGGAATTTGCTTAATTTAATACCTTTCTTTAACTGTTAGAAAGCTTTCCTTTGCGACTAGATAATATTACTGGAAAACGATGATAGGAGAGTTATGAGGAACCTTAAGAAATGCCGGCAGCTGATTAAATTTAAGGATATGGGACAACTACTAGCTTGCAATCGTCAAACATATCTATTGATTCTACACATTATACTATCAGAGTATCCAATCTCTTTTATGTTTTACGAGTAGAGTAACTTTCATGATATTAGCATTTGGACGTTCCTTTTGAGATGATAAATTACTACAGAACTCAAAAGAGAAAGATCTAAAGTTTCAATTTACGATGTAAAGGCTTGAAACGTCCTAACTTCCTCGTGATCTCTTAGTGAAAATTGGTTACTTAGACAAGTACTTTACCTTTAGACTTGTCTGACCAATTTTACATGGCATTTTCTAGAACACTTTCATCTCAAGATTAGAGGAGGGTTACACCTCGTGAAAAGAAAGTAAATAAGAGAAGGAAGAGGAAATGTTACTTCTCAATGGAGTAGTAGTTGATTTACTGCAAAATATTATGGGGCACTCGATTACATTAAAATGAAATGGTCCAATTTAATGCAAGCATGAAAGAGAAATGGTGTGTGCATTTTACAGTCTTTATAGTCGATGTCATTTAATTTTCTCAGAATGCTCCTTTCTACAAAAACTTTGCACTGTTGCAAAAGGCAAAATTGCTAGCAGCCAAGAAGGATACTGAAGCCCTTAAAGAACTCTCACTTACTGAGGTACCTTATATCTGTCGTTAGTTTCTTAATTTGAAGTTTTTCATGTTTCTTGATGACAATAATTTCATTTCTTTTCAGGTCGATAAATTCATCTCCCTATGGAGTGGTAAGCCCTTTAGGGATGACTATGAGAGGAGAATTTTGACATCACTTGATATTAGGCAGTTGAGCCGGGATGGCAGGATGAGGAACCCTGATGAGAAGCCTCTGGTGTTACCACAGGCGCAGACTGTTCCACAGACTGAGATTGTTGAGAAAACTACTGCTAAACCTAAACCATCAAAGGAAGAAGCAGTGCCTGCTCAGAAAGTAAACAAAGAGAAGATTACCAAGAAGCCGAAAGATGCAATTAACAAAGTTACTGAAAGTACAACAAAAAAGTACGTCTTTGATGTTGAAGAGGAGATCCATGGTTTAGAAAAGCAACCCAAGGATGTGAAACCCAAAATCAAGGAATCTGATGATGACGCAAAATTGAAGGAAATGAAGAGAGAGGAGGAGATTGCGAAAAATCGGCAGGCAATGGAGAGGAAGAAGAAGAAGGCAGAGAAAGCAGCTGCCAAAGCAGCAATAAAAGCTCAGAAAGAAGCTGAAAAGAGGAAGCTCAAGGAAATTATCCTTATTATTCTACCATTTGTTTTTTGTTTTATGTCATAGGATTTACACTAGTTGTGGACTTTCATAGCATCTTATTCTTTCAGGAACTTGAGAAGAAAGCGAAGAAGGCTGGAGCTTCTGTTCTTGGTCAGGACTCTACTGAGGAACCAACTGAAACAGCTGCAGAGGTTGCTGAGGAAGAGAAGGTGGAGGAAAACATTGAAACATCAGTTGCACCTAAGCGCAAGGAGGGGAAAGGGAAAAATGTCAAGCATCAACCAATACGTGCAAAAGGCACAGAAATTCCTAAAACTATACTGAAGCGCAAAAAGGCAATGAACTATTGGCTATGGGCTGCTCCTGCTGCTCTTGTAGTTCCCCTACTTCTTTTAGCATACACACATTTTGTCTAGGATATAATGAAAGTTAAAAGTAGAGCGGGGAAACTTGGTATTGCTTTCAGTGTTGCAATAACAAGGTCTGTTTTTTGTAATCTTAAGTCATGCCTTTTTTTTTTGGCATCCTTGACTAAGGATGGAAAAGTCATAATGAAGCTGGTAGAAAGAGTAACTATGCATGTTTGATTTTGGTTGGTGTAGTTTCAAGATTGTAAACATCTAAGTTCTTTAAGATCTGCATGTTCATTGAAAGAACGTCCGTTCTTTGTTAACCTTGGAGTGTACCTTTGTCGTTAGGTTGATTGAAGTATGTCCAGACTTCTGTTCAAGTTTTCCTTCATTTGGTTTGTGTAGCAAAGGAAGTGAAATCCATTCCTTCCCAGCTGACACCATAGCCAACGCTCTATCTAAAAACCATTATTATTTCTTTCAGACCGGTAGGAGGAATGAAGGGTTGCAGTGGATTGCTCCTCAACTCCGAGACCTGTTCCTAGATACACTTACACAACAAGAACTAGGAGATATATAAGGCAAGAAGTGCAGGAAACTCCTTGCTCAAGGGAGAAAAATCACAACCCGCCTTCAGGATTTCTAAGCTTCACTATACGCAAGTAACTTCTTGAATACAGACTCCAAGTATTAAACTCTTAATCCTTTGTTTCCTAGCAACAACTCTATTACAAGGAACTGCAAGCAGTACCTCTACTGCTACAGCCTCTAGCTAACTCTAACTAGACTTCACAAGCTAACTCTAGCTTGAACAATCACATAACTCTAGATGATTACAAAGAAATGTTTGCACCTCAACACCTACTACAATCATAAGCAAATGTAGGCAAACGTTTAAGACCAGTATACAAAGATTCAAGTACAACAAGGAAATAAAAATACAACTCGATAAATAATTAGTTCCCCGTTGCACATTCCAGTCTTTGATTCACAACTTCAGAAAGATATTTTTTGTAAGAATATGAAAGTGTTGGTTTTCTTGTTGAGGAAGATGAGCAATATATAGTGTAACACAAGAAAACCTAGGAGAGATCACATTGGTTGAGGTAAAACAGTGGTAACTTTCCCCACCAACTTTTGTACTTTGTGTTAGCTGTGACTGTTGGCCGTGATAGTGGCAGGTGAATCCAACCTGTTACCTAATTCATAGCAGCTTTGTCATCACAAAAGCTCTAGGAAACAGGTCCCAACATACAATTTACGTACAATTTTGTCAATCATCAAAACTAATGACTTAACAATTTCCCCCTTTTTAATGATGACAAACCTATGCAAGCATTCAGCACAGTCTACAACCCAGCAACACACCACAAGCCACAAAGCCACAATCAGACCAGTTTGCCCAACCAATCCTCTATCTCTGATACCTATGAGTATATAGGCATCCTACACCTTATTCCTCTTATCAAAGAGCATCAAGTTCCCCCTGAGTGAGAGAACCCCTAACTTGATTGACACAGACCACCCATCTACATCCCACACCATACCACACTCACTCTTTTCCTTTTGACATCATCAAAGGGGTGATACAGTAAACAAGGTATAGATAAGCATATATGCTAATTCAAGGTCATTGAGGCAACACTTATATGAGCAAAAAAGATCAGATAGAAGTGAGGTGATAGCACAAGTAAAGATAAAAGATGAATGGTTTGGGAACAGATAATATTGAATGGGAGAGGATTTTTTAAAAATAAGGGAGAAAAGATCTGATTTTAGGCTTTATATTGGGTACAAGAGAATTGTTGAGATTAAAATATACGATGCGTTTGAGGGGTCGTGTCTGGTCAGATGGACGCGTCTGTTGAGTTTAAAGTACGAGTGACAGTTTTTTGGAAGATGTGGGAAAGTGACGTGACAATTATTAAATATTTACAATGGTTATTATTTAGGAATAACAAGTGGTACTAACCTGATTAGGAATTTGGTCCCTAAGTAATGTTAAAATCCAATGACTTTGTGTTGTCTTACCATTCTTTTCATTTTTTTTCTTCCTTTCCGTGGGTGTATATCTGCAAAGATATGAGACTGAATTAGACATACAAGACATTTTCTAATCCAGGATACCCGTTTACCAATTCATAGACATGAATGAAAAATCATGAGGGTCTCCTGCATCCACAAGATTTCGTTCGCTCTACCCCTTCTTGTGTCACTCGACCTATTCCCTATTGTCGAGGATTCCTTCATAACTTGAGATAATCCCTTTTTCCAATTTATCTATAGCAGCACCAACATCAATCATACTCTATTATTTAATTCCATCACCAAGGAGACATGTCTCCCTAAGGTCCTTTCAATAAGGGGTGATCTTTATATTTTCAAACAAGTGCTCCGAGCAACCATTATTATCATCGGTTGCTCCATCTTTCCTTTCCATGCGTCATCAATTACTTATCAGCTTTGGGAACCCATTTGAGTCTGAGTTCCCAAAAAGGTGACAAAGAAAAGATTTGGCTTTTCATTGTACAGTTAAGCAGTCTTTGTTTCCTCTTTTTGAGTGCTATGGAGCTTTTTTTCTCCCTTTCTGCAGTTTTGAAAGAGCACATGTCCTTAGAGTGTCCATCCTTTTCACAATAGGTATACGAGACATCATTTTTTCTCCTTGCATGTATAATTGAGATGCTAGATCCATCTTCTTCATTGTTGTATCCAAAACCCTTTATGTTACTAGATTCTTGACTGGCAAGGTTTGTCATTGCTTGTGAGGAGGTAGTCCACTTTAGATCTTTATCAAGTTCAATCTTCACCCTAGTTAGTTCCTCATCAAGGCTAGAGTTTCTATCAAATGAGGCAATCAGGTCAACCTTGACATTAGTCAACTCTTCTTATAGCTGAAACTGTATTCTACTCCCTTCATCTTTACCCTTAGACTCCTACTTTGAGATTTTATCTACTCTCTTATTTAGTAGATCATTTTCACAGGAAAGAGTCTTACAGGTGGCTAGATTTTTATCCACTTGCATATTCAGTTCCACTATTTTTTCTTCACATTTTGCCAGTTCTCCCTTCAATCTTCTCTTTTTATTTATGAATTCAGCCACTTGAACACTCATTTCAATTACTTCTTCCTCGCATTTTTCCAAGGCCTCCTTCATATTTTCCTTGTCTCTATCAAGATCATTCAGAGGTTCAATCAATACAGAGGCAAGAGATTTTAACTTACTCAAGGAGTAGTCCTTCGAATTTTCCTTGATATCAAGGAGAGTGATCGGTTTATCCTTCTCATTATCAGTATCTTCCATTAGAGAAAAAATGAGTCAAATACTGATACTTCATCTTCCATTACCATCTTGAAAGTTTATTCTTCTTGTTCTAAATCAATTGAGGAGTCGCACCAACAAGTTGTCAACACTTGATTGACAGCCTTATCTACTTCAGCCTTCTTGTTAAGCCTTACATGAACCCGATCCTTCTCTTTTTATTTATCATATTCCTTGTATTCAATATTATGCATAGGGAAATCTTTAATATAGTGACCAAGCTGGTCATATTTGTGACAGGTGTCATTTCCATTTCCTTTCCTTAAGATCCTGTTGGAATCTCTTTTTTTAGGAAAGGCCCCTGACTTCCTCAAGGCTTTGAGAACCCTCTTTGTAATATAGGTTTATCTATTCATCTTTAGCCCTCATAGATTCTTTTGCAGCCCTAAAGACCAAATCTTTTTCAACCTAAGGCCCAATCCTTTACTTTCCAAGCTTCTTCAACATCTCATAGGTTTTGAGATTCCCAATGAGCTCATCTATTTGCATTTTATCAGATCCCTAGCTTCAGTGGTGATATCAACTTTGCTTTTCCATCTCTTTGGAAAGATGCTCAAGAATTTCCTAACTTGTTTATGAGTTGGAATGATCTCACCAAGATAAAACAGTTCATTAGTAATTGTATTGAACCTTGTGTGCGTCTCTTGTATGGACTCCCCTTCTCATATTGTTGTGTCAATATATCCACTTTTGACTACTTTACTTGAATATTTCCCTTATGGATTTTCTGGATGCAATCCCAGATCTCTTTAGAAGTTTGACAGGTAGTGATCCTATTGTACTCATCAGGACCAATACCACACACAAGGACTTCTTGGCCTTATAGTTCCTTTTTTTTTTCTGTCAGTATCATCAAAATACTTGTTTTTGGAACTTGTGAAGTTACATCACCAATCTTCACTGGCTTTGTTGGAACAAAGGTATCATCCTCTATGATATCCCATAGCTCACAATCTTCAGCCATGATGAAGTCATGCATTCTTGTCTTCCACTACCCATAGTATTCTTCATTGAATCTTGGGGGTCTGGTGGTTGACTTTCCTTCTTCTAGATTTGGAGGAGCTACCATTTCTCAGGATCCTTCTAAGGTGTTAGCCTTATTAAGGAAGACCTACTCTGCTACCAAATGAAGGGTTGCAGTGGATTGCTCCTCAACTCGGGAACCTGTTCCTAGATACACTCACACAACAAGAACTAGGAGATATATAATGTAAGAAGTACAGAAATAAAGTAAATAGAAGACACAAGGTTTTTACGTGGAAATTCCTTACTCAAGGAAGAAAAACCACAGCCTACCTTCAGGATTTCTAAGCTCCACTATACTCAAGAAACTTCTTGAATACAGACTCCAAGGATTAACCTCTTAATACTTTGTTTTCTAGCAACAACTCTATTACAAAGAAACACAAGCAGTACCTCTACTGCTACAACCTCCAGCTAACTCTAACTGGACTCCACAAGTTAAATCTAGCTTGAACAATTACCTAACCCTAGATGATTACATAGGAATCTTTGCACCTCAACACCTACTACAATTATAAGTAAATATAGGCAAATATTTAAGACCAATATATAAAGACTCAAGTACAACAAGGAAATAAGGATACAACTCGATAAAAAATCAGTTCCCTATTGCACACTCCAGTCTTTGATTCACAACTTCAGAAAGATATTTTTTTGTAAAAATATGGAAGTGTTGATTTTCTTATTGAGGAATATGAGCAATATATAGTGTAACACAAGAAAACCTAGGAGAGATCCCATTGGTTGAGGTAAAACAGTGGCAACAGCTTTTCCCATCAATATTTGTACTTTGTGTCAGCTGTGACTGTTGACCATGTGATAGTGACAGGTGAGACCAACCTATTTCCTAATTTAGCAGTTTTGTCATCACAAAATCTCCAGAAACAGGTCCCAACATACAATTTACATATAATTTTGTCAATCATCAAAACTAATGACTTAAGAAGTAACAATGTTCTGCGTGAAAGCAAAAGAAAATAGATGTTCAAGAAATGCTAAGAGAGGGAGATGGTTAGTTCCTTCTCTCTTTTGGCCAAGTGGTAAGATAGCAGGGTTTGGTTTTGCTATTCAGATGTTTGAGTCCTATTTCAAATCCTTTCCGCTCGCTTTAACCTAAAATTTACAAACCAATTTTTCTCTTTCTTCATCGAGTAGACCTTTTTTTTTGACAATTCAAACGTTGAAATCTTCAAAGTTCTTACATGTTGGCTTATATAGATCTTTCACTCCATAAGGCCTTGTAGTCTTTTTTGAAGGTGTGGAGTAATAATATTCATAAGGCAGACCCCTCCTTATAAGGAGAAGGGAACTTTCCTTCCTTCTTTTGTAGTTAAAGTTTTGGAATGTGAGTTTATGAACTTTGGAATATCTCCTAAGCAAAGATGTCTTCTTTCACTCCCTTGCGGCCATGTAGTCTTTTCTAAAGGTGTGGATTAAGAATATTCCTAAGGTAGCCCCCTCCTCATAAGGAAACGGGAACTTTCCTTCATTCTTTTTCTTTCAAAGTTTTGGAATGTGAGGTTATGTACTTCGGGATAGCTCCCAAGGAAAGATGTCTTATCGAACTAACTCTAGTAAGTTTTCTACATCTAAAGACGTTGTGGTAGGAACATTGTGGTGGGTGCACTCGGGTAAGGTTCCTACAGAGAGAGAGATTATGGTATGATAGAAGGATTTCGTAGCGGAACATTAAGGTTGGAGAATTTCGCTTTTATTTATAATAGACCGTGCTATGCATGGCCGCATGCTCAATATGGCTATGTGTATGAAGTGTATTATTACAAGATCATTATGCTAAGCTGCAACTTGGAAACAGAATCTAGCGTACAATGCACCTTGTGGTGAGACCCTTTTCAGATTCTGCACATAACAGGAGCCTTGTGGTGAAACCCTTTTCAAATTCTGCACATAACAGGAGCTTTAGTGCATTAGGTTGATCTTTTTATCATACTAAACTTTAACACTTGGTAATATAGATAAAGTAACTTTTGTAACTGATGGACAAAAGGTATTGATATTCCTTTAGTTACAATTACACAAACAAAAGGCACTGATATTCCTTTAGTTACAATTACACAATCGGGATAATTATTAGACAACTAATATCTTCTAATGTCAGCATCCATCTAAAATCAATTTTTTTCCTTTAAATACATATGACTGAAGAAATCATTGAGAATAAAAGCTTCAAATTTTTTCCTGGTAGGAGGTAACCTGCAAAGTCTGAATTATACGGTTTAAAATCACTTATCAGATATCATTGGTATAAAACACTTGTCTCAAAAAATATGAAAGACAATATTGAAGTTCCAAATTGTAACAAGATTAGACAGAAACATATGTAAGCATTTATATATAACCCTGCAGTGACAAAAACTTTAATATAGAGCAAGTGTAATCATCATAGTATAACAAATTTACACGTACCACAGCTAAAAATATTTAAAAAGAGGACCACCCTCTTTTAATCAGTAAGTACAAATTGCAACAATAGAAGGAAGTACTCTAGTTGTAAGAGCATCTCATTTCCAACCAAAAGGTTTGGAGTTCGAATAGTGAAGGGAAAGGAAGCATTGTTGTTCTGGGGAGGGAAGGTTTGGAGGTCTAGGGTTTACCAAGCCAAAGAGAAAAGAAAAATCAGTGCAATCTTGTAAAGAAAAAAAGAGAGCCTGCAAAGTTAGATAGCATAAAAATCCACTGTTGAGTGGATATCTAATGTTATGGAAATTTGAGTACAAAATTCACTTTGTGTGGGATTCTGAGTTCAAGGACATTCCACTTCATTTTCTTGATTGCAAGCTCTTCTCCAACAATCACATCTTTATACACAGATTCTTGATTTCATCAAACATCCTTCATCAAATTCTTCGTTTGCTTTGCAAGGTTGTTCAAATTTATACACAATTGAACCAAACTACTACTATAGTTTAAAAGTAATCCTCATTTAGAACTTGTTCTTTATGTTACCAGCATCGCATCAGTTTAATCCGGCAAAGGAAGGTTTAGAAAATTGTCCATCGAAGTATTACATATAGTGTTTTGAAGTGGATGGACGGTCTGAAAAATCATCCAAGAAAGCATCCAACATATCTTATTGTAGTTCATTAAACACCTGCATCAACCAAGTCTAAATACAACAGTTGCTAGGTCGAGAAATATAATACTCGGTAACTCAATTCATAGAATAACAATTAAAATTGTCAGTCTAAATTGTGGACACAGGATAATTGCTCATGTTTCTGCATGTCCAGGGACAATATATGTAATATAAATGGGAGAATTTATAAGTTAAAACGAATCTTTTGACAGTAGATACAAAGTATGACTTAGCTCACTTCTAGGAGTGAAATAATAAATGATCATCAAGAAATTATATTCTTATGAATCCATCTCGAGAGGTAGAGTTGAATAGGATTATTTTCCTTGTATGTCTGCCACTAAATTGTCGATGAAATAATGAACTCAGTTAAAATACTGTATTCATCTTTTTCCACGAAAGAGTTCTCGATTGTAGAAGAATCATTATATTTTTCTTTTAATTTTTTTTTTCTCCTTATCATTTAAACTATCACTACTCCTGAGAAGAACTAAGTTCTTTTTGTCAATCTCAGAAGCTCTAAGACACAGAAAGTTGTCTTTACAAAGTTTACTTCTAGATTATTTTTTAACTCTCCTGACCTCGAAATTATAATATAGTAGTTACTATTTAGTAGGTAGGCTGTGAGACTGAGAAAATATAATAACCATTTTTATAAAATAGAGGATATCGGCTTAAATTGCCTAATCATGAAGAAGCAATTATGCTTTTCTCAATTGAGTGTGGGAAAAAATATAGCAGATTGATATCATTTAGTTTATCATTAGATACTGAATAATACTTTTTATCATATCACATTCATATGTCCATCAACCTTTCAGCATATGAAAAGAAAAGGGTAATTAATTCACACGTATAGGGTGTGTTATCAAAACTTTGAAACTAAGAAACTGGAATTCGTTGATGGCAAATGAAAAGAGCGAGAAGGAAAGGAGAGAATGAACGATAGTAGCCTCTAGAAATATTTTTTTGAAACTAAATAGCTTCTGAAAAAATTAATGACCTAATATAAACATTTTAAAAAATTAAAAAACAAACGAAGATGACCCAATATAACTAAAAAAATAAAGATTTCAGTTACTAATTTTTTCTTAAACGGTAAAAATCTAAATGAGAGTTAAGGCTTTTAAGAATCCAAACAAGCTTTTCTTCTGCTTGGTGAAGAGACAGGAGGAGATATATCAAGTTGCCTACATCATATAATACTTGATTTTGCAAAGAACATCAAAGTTATAACCTCAAACACAAGTTGTATCACCAGAAAGAAAGTGAAAATATAGAAGATAGGAGAGATACCAGTTCAAGTGGAATCTCGAGTTCATACTCCCTTAGAGCATTTTGAAAGCTCATGTTCGAAATGAAGAAAAGTACACGTTCTCCTTCACTTTCTCTTGTTGTTAATTTGCTCTCTCATGCAACTTGTTCAAAATCCTATTCATTCTCAGTTTTTTATCTAAAAAAGAAAATAATAAAGTTAATACCCAACAAAGAGAACAATCAAATTAAATGTAAAGAAAATGCTAGCAAAAAATCTATATTATTCAATTAAAACACTTCTATTCATTACATTCTTAAAGAAAAGTTACTTTTGATTTCGAAGAGATATAAACTATTGACACTATCCAATTTAAACATTAAAGAATATACATACCTTTATGTAACTTAGACCAAGATGCTTTCTTGAATATCATCACTCCAGATTGCGTATCACATATTAATTATAATCTTTGACAATTCGTGTCATTAAATCTGAAGTAAAAAATTCATCAGTCTATCTTGTAACAATCTGTACTGTGAAGAAATTCCTACTGCATATATCTATGCATTAATAAAGTTATAGCTATGAATCCCATAACGAATGCCAAAGCGAGCAAGAACATGAATCTATGATTAAAAAGTCACCCTGAACTTAACGATCTTCATTGCTAAAGGCATAAACGAAATATCATACTTTAATTTTAATGGGAGAATACATGTGAAATTTGAGAGAAAGCTAGTACTATGTCAAACATTAAAGGCATAAATCAAACATCACTTTTTCATATCCAGTTATCTTAAACTTTGGTCATTTCTTTTTTGAGTACTCTATAATTTAAATATCTAGTCTTTTTTGTTAAGACAAAAGTATTTAACAAATAATATCAAGAGTGCAACGAAAATCCATATCCATGCAAATAGAATGCATCAATCATGAATGTCGCATATATGCATATCAATAGTGACCATTAGAAGTAAAAAAGATGCACCCTTTGAATTCCAGATGAGAAGTGAATCTATTGTAGGACGTGGAAAAAAACATCTACAATAACTATTTGAGTCATTTCAGGCATATTATCAAATACCTTACATGCATATTGTGCACAATGTTATTATATTGCTAACTTAGTAAAATGAATATTATGTTACTCAAAGTACTAAGGCCAAAAATAGAAAAAGCACAGAAAAAGAATTTACTTTGACGAATCACCTGCCGAAAAAAAAAAAAAAAAAACATCTACAATAACCAATTGAGTCATTTCAGGCATATTATCAAGTACCTTACATGCATATTGTGTACAATGTTATTATAATGCTAACTTAGTAAAATGAATATTATGTTACTCAAAGTACTCAAGGCCAAAAATAGAAAAAGCACAGAAAAAGAATTTACTTTGACGAACCACCTGCCAAAAAAACTGAGAGAACACATTTATAAGGCAACCCATTATGTAAAATAAACTCCAAACCTCAAAAATTCACTCGCGCATAATCAGATTTGGGTAAGCAATTAAATGGACATTTGTTATCGATTAAGAGAAAAAGAATATAGCGTCATTAATAATTAAATCATATAATTTGTTGCCAGTATTATAACTTTGAGGAGGAAATATGTTCATTAGATTTAATTATCGAGAAAAACTTGATTTTGATTCTTCAAATATCCAAACTGATATATGTAATTATTTTTTATTTTCAAACATGCATTGGCAAATAAGATACAATTGCTGATATACAAACCCAAAAATGCTTTAAATGGAAGAAAAAGCTATCATTGTAGTTCCATCTTTAAGAATTGGATACATTGAAGAAGAAAAAGTCTAGAAAAGTTAAAGAAAGAAGAAGAAAAACTTACAAGTTAATACTTCAACACTGAAGACAAAGTCGAATCAAAGCAGAGAAATCAAGTATAAGCGAGATAATTTATGGTTCCGCTTGAAACCTTTTTTTCTAGTTGAAATTTGTGGTTCCGCTTCAGAAAGCTGAAAAAGTGATAATATAAATAAAGCAAATTTTTTAAAAATTAGATAGAGAAGGTGACACGTATAATACACGTGTATGAGTTGTGTTCCTCCCAATAAAAGTACATCTCAAATAATTCTTTGGACAATTGAATTCAACTATATTCATACAATTGAAATGTTAAATATACCCTTCTTTGGACTATCAAAGCTTCACTGATTAAAAAGTTTGGATGAAATTTGTAATTTCTCCTCGGAGAAAGATAAGAAGAAGTGATAATACAAACAAAGCAAACTCTGAAAAAAATTGCTAGAGAAGGTGACACGTATAATACATATATATGCATCCATGAGTTGTGTTCCTCCCAATAAAAGTACATCTCAAATAACTCTTTGTAGAATTGAATTCAACTATGTTCATACAATTGAAATGTGAAATATACCCTTCGTTGGACTGCCAAAACTTCACTTATTAAAATGTAGAAACTAGAAAATAAAAGAATAGCCTAACATTTGATATATAAAGACTAATTCATTGACATCCTTTTGCTAACACTGTACGACTAAGATATTAATTTTTAAATAATAAAATAAAACAAAAGATAAAGAAAGAAGAACAAGACAGTCAAGATAAAAATATAAAAGAATTAATAGAATAACTAAAAAATATAAGAAATAACCTGTCTTTTGCCAACTACATTATCCTAATAAAATTAAATTCTTCTTGTGGTTATGTAAGCACATCAGGCTCCCTACTAGTAGCTAGGGGTGGACATAAAATATCAGAATTCGAATTACCGTATCAAATCAAAAAATTTAGTAATTGGTATTCGGTAATTTGGTATTTGGATGGTATTTGGGAGTAAAATTTTAAAATTACGATATTTGGGTTCGGAATTGGTAAAAAATATTACTACCGTTTGGTATTTGATATTTCTCGAATATCCAATAATAGTTAAGTGACCCATAGGCCACATACCTAGTTCACACTCCAAAGGCCACATACTTGTGTGAATATTGCTCAAGTAAACTTTGAACTATTAAACATACACATAAAGTAGACTCTTAACTTTACACAGCAGACTTCCTTGCAACCAACATATGACAACTGTTGACGAAAATATCACGCTAAGAATGAAAATCAGGGCGTAGAAGGGAACAACAGAAAAGAAGTCTTCATGACATGATACATAACACCATTGCTGACTGCACTTGCCCAACTCTAATATTCCTAACATAGGTCGGAATATGGCTTTAACCAAGGGGACTTGGTCAAGCCTTCTTAATCCTTGTGTTCACATGTCAACAGCAGATGGAAATTATCGAAAAACTCAACACTTGGCAGACAACATAACATAGATTGCTCTCCATCATATTTAAAGAAGTAATATTATGACTTTGCATCACATTTACATCCAGTTCATGTTACATCCAATTTGATGTAAATGTTATTCGTGTTACATCCAGTTCTCCTCTTCTTGGAGCTGGATCAAATTACAATAACATAGGTTTTAAGGTGTTTCATTAATTGAGCCACACATATCAACTTGTAACAAGACCAAACAAAATTGATTTATTCTGGTGTAAAACTGTGTATTCAGAGGTGCAAAACTAGCATACAAAATTGATTTTTTCTCAAAACGTTGGTTGGAAATCACCACTATTATCACCAAATAGGATCACAATAAGCATGTCCAACTTTAATATGATAATACCGAATTTCGTACCGAATCAAAATTTAATTTATCGATTACCGAATTACCGAACCGATCATTGGCTAGATCAACTGAGAGAATTAGGTCCCTCTTTGCAGGGACATATTCTAAAATGGGAAACCTAAACCCGTTAATCGGGTTGGTCCTGCCCAAATCGGTACAAGCCCAATTACTTTACCCTATCTGTGGGTCAGTCTGGTCCGATCCCAATTCTTAATGGGCTGATACGTACCAGGCCCAACAATATAAATTGGCCTAACAACCTATGACCAGCCCATGTAGCATTACTACCGATTTTAACCAGTCTTGATCGGTTCAACCCGACCAGTTCGAGTAATAGGCTAGTTACCGGTCCTTGATGTTAAAAGAAATATTAAATTAAATTTAAATCTTCGTGATTTTTTCAGTATATACTATATATACACACATATATATACTATTAAATACGTTAAAAATTAAAACGTATAACATGTGTACATTACATATTATATTATTTTAGTAAACATACATGTACTACATTCAATTTCTACTTTAAGAAATACAATCACATAAGTACATTCAATATCTATGAGTTTAAATACTAAGTGAAATAATATACATACAACTTATGTACGTTATATATTATAGAACATTAGAAAAATACATACAATATACATACATTTAGGTGACAATACTTCTAGAAATAATATACGTTCAATATATACTACTTAAAATACTACTTGAAAGTTGAAACATTATACATACAACATATATACATTACAAATATACTACTTTAGAAAATATATAAACATGTATACATTAAATATATACTACTTTATCCTATTGAAAATATATACACATATATACATACAATATATACTACTTAAAATACTACTTGAAACAATATACATACAACATATATATAATAAAATATATACTAATTTAGAAAACATATACATATGTATACATTAAATATATACTACTTTAGTCTATAGAAAATATATACACATATATATACAATATATACTATTTAAAATACTTCTTGATACATTATACATACAAAATATATACATTACATATATACTACTTTAGAAAACATATACACATATATACATTCATATATACTACTTTAGTCTATAGAAAATATATACACATATATATACAATATATACTACTTAAAATACCACTTGAAACATATATACATTACATATTATAATACTTTAGAGAATATACAAACATATATACATACAATGTATATTAAATATAATAATACTTGAAGTCTTGAACATATATTCAAAAATTTACATACACTACTTAAAGGATAAATTTATACAGTATTTTATATGTCAATACTAGTTGTCTAAGTAATATTTGCTAACACTTTTTTCATTATATGTATATGTTTGTTAAGTTTATGACTTTATGTAATGTTTGATAGTAATATATTAAAAGTATTTAATTCAAATTAGACATTCAATTTAAATGAAAAGAATATGTAAGGAGTGAATGAATCTTGTATTTTATTTTATTGACAATTCTATAAATTTTGCATCATTTTTCTCAACTCATGCATGTTAATATTAACGGAAACTGCTTGAGGACAGTCAAAATCAATGGGGCCAAAGCCATGCAATAGACTTGATTGCGTTGAGTTCGCCCTAGAAGTCATAATTTCTTCAAGATTTTGTTCCTCCCTCGGCTCCATCTCAATTTCTTGATTTCTTCGTTCCACTGTAATCTAGTCTCTAAGACAAACTAGAACATTCATAGCATTGCCTTCCATTGATTGTCGGTTGTCTCCAAGTTGTCGTCGTCCCTGACCAAAAGTGTCTCTGATGCAATGGTTGACATTAGAACATTCAATATATCTCTAGCTAATTTTGAAAGTATAGGATATTGTCTTTCATTTTCCTTCCACCAATCCATATTGTTGATCCTTACTCTACGATCCTCTACCGACTGTCTAAGATAAGACTTAAGCTCTTCTCGAGAAATGATTTTATGTGTTGAAGGCGGCACCCTGTTTCAAAAATTTGAATAAAAAAGTAATCAGGATAACTACTATATGCCTAATTTTTAGAATATGATGGTTCCTCGAGAGCTTGGGGGTGGGAGTGGAGTGATATGTGTCGGTACAACATCATCAAGTAAATCAACATAATGATTGTATAATGCATACATGTAACTATTCGCATCACCCATAACCGTAAACAAAATGAGTTATTCTTTAGGTTGTATATATAAAGCTCTATAAATACCAAAAATAAATTTCGATATAGTATTAAATTTCATACATGGATTTATTATAGCACCAATCAAGTAAACTGGGAAAAGCGGATAATTTTTTTGTAAAAAAAATTAGCAATCATTACATTAATAACTTATTTGTAACTTTTTTTTTCTTACATTCATTAAGCAAATAAGAAATGTCGTCTAAATAAGCTAAAATATTACAAACAGTACGATAATAAGCACCAGAAAATTCAACCGTAGCTACATAAATTTTTTTCAAAAATTTAACAAGATTAGCCATTGCAGCCCAATCATAATCATATAACATACACTCAGAAAAAGAACCAGAATATTGATTAAAAGTAATTGTAATAGGGACTTTATAAATAAGACAAGTTCGTAAATAATTATAAGTAGCATTCCATCTAGTATCACATTCTTTAGACATTAATATCGGTCTAAGCCCATTCTGTTCACATTTACTTTTAAATTCTCTCATTCTAATTTTTCAATGATTTTCTTGAATAAATCGAACAACAAGCCTAATTTTTTCAATATAAAGCTCAAAAAATTCATGACCATCTCTTACGATTAAATTATATATATGACAAGCACACTTAACATGAAATATTTTGGATAAAGGCGGAGAAAGTTTAACTTTTAACAACTCAACAACAGTCTTGTTATTAGATGCATTATCAAAAGATATACATAATACTTTTCTTTCAATACCATAATATTTTACAATTGTAGAAATAGATTTAGAAATAAATCTTCCTGTGTGTCTACGATCTTCATCATACAAAAATGCTAAAATATATTTTTGCATAACAACATTACTATCTATCCAATGACAAGTGATTGTTAAATAATCATTTTTATTAGCAACACAACCAAGATCAAAAGTTAGAGCAACTCTACATGAAATATTTTTTTGATAATGCTGATACTAAATATATGGTGCGTGGAGTTTAAAAATATCAGATCGAGAAGTACTTCAAGAAATACCTATAAATATAGAATTATAAATTGCTTGAATATAATGAATAAAAGCATTAGAAGAAGCAAAAGAGAAAGGCAAACAACCCACGACTATCATTTTGGCTAATTCTTCCTAATTCTTTATTTTATTATAATTCCAAACTAATTGATCGGTTGTTGGGTTCAATCTACTTTGAGTTGGCCCACTAACAGTCCTACCACCTTGTGCCGCAGCTAGCTCTATTAAGTGTATTTGTATGTCTCATCAACGCACCCTACTCCCTTTATTACCTCCAATCTTATGCTCATATACTAATTCACAAATAGTGTGTTGGGCCATAGTTTCTCCTTCTATTTTCATAAAAAAATTTCATACAATACTAGTTCTTCTACGAGATTTTACAGGGGGCGGGGAGGAAGATTAATCGATTTATATCTAACATTAACATTACCAACTTCGGGTGTATCATCAATATTATCATTATCTACAATTAAATCAACCGCGACTACTTCATTCTTTTTTCTATATCATAATTTTTTTGAGCTTCTAAAAAATTCATATCGTGAGCACCTACACATATTTCATTCTCAAACGATTCGCTAATTAATACCAGAAGCACACGTATATATCTAGTACTTGAACTATTGCTACCGGAACTGCAACAATTTATTTTTTTACTACCACTTTCGGGACACAAATTTCTAATACTTTTACCAATTTTTCTTAATTTATCCATATTACAAATTAAACTAATAAATATTCAAAAAACACAAAAATAATAAAAATGAATATTCAACCAATAATACACTAATTAATGGAACGACAATACCAAGTTTTTGAAGCATCCCAAAGTTGAGACTTTAGAAAACTTCCACTTGATATTTCTAATTCCAAAATAAAAAATAAAAATTAAGCACTTTAGGAGAGATAATTAGAATAATTGAGAGAGATTGAGAGAATAAGATTGTGAGTTATGTGAAAAATGATTCAAAATAAGTGCTATTTATAGGGAAAAAATTGAAAAAAAAATATTTTTTTAAAAAATCGGTTGAAAAAATTATTTTGGCCGTTGGGCTCCAACGATCAAAATCGTTTTTCAGCTGATTGGGCCACTATCCTATTAATTTTTTTTTAAATACTGGATCTATCCAGTTCAGCTAACCGGTGGGCTTGGTCCGGTTTCTAAACTAGGTCGGTCCACCGGACTACTTAGGCCAAACGGCCTAGCCTGGGATCATGGCCTAGGAGTTCGGTCCAGGTACCAATTTTGATCCAAATCGGTCCGATTTTATAAATGGGTCGGTTTTACTGTGCTGGACTGGTTTAACTCAACCCACATGACACCTTTAGAGAGACCACCGTTCCTATCTATCTTTGGAATATGGCTCACTCAAAACGAAAACTATAATAAACATCTTCATAAACTGTAATTAAAATAAAGCAAAAATAGTGTGTACCTTGTATGTTGCAGCGGAAGTTGTTGATTTTGCTACCAAAATAATTACCCCAAGTCAATCTTCGAATCACTAGAAAATGAAGTTTAATTCATCACAAACTAGATGTATTTTGGTATTTTTGTTAAGTGGAGAATCAAATTTGAGTTACTAAAACACTGATATATGTTGTCTTTCTCAATCTGTCTACTTATTTCTGATGATGAAGCACACCTAATATAAAGGGGAATCTTCAGTAGTTTAGAGGTACATTGTAACCGGTCCTCCCCCCCCCCCCTCAAATTTTGAATTAAAATAATTTCATCATATTTTCTCATCAATTAATATAAAATTAGATTGGATTGGGTCGGTACATATGGATGATAGGTATCCTGTGACCCGTGAATTCTAACATCTATGACTTTGAACATATTGGACCAGACCCAAGCCAGTACGACATTAACAAGATACCATATTCATATGACAAATAGTTCGTGCGACTTGTGAGCATCTCAAGATTTACTTGTTAGGTTTTACAAGATACATATAGAAATTTAATCACATGTGGAAAGAATTCTCCACTAATATGAGAATTCTAATACTCACAATACCCTCAAACATCGTTAACTACTTTTGTAGTTAGTTATCCGATCTTTCATCCTCTAAAGAGGTGAACGATTTCTTATTTAACTTTATTTACACAATTACACTCAATACCTATATGGTTAGTATAATAGCTGGCTTGTTTAGACAAGTCAAAATATTCATTTTAATCGTCTTTCCTTTCTACTCGAATTTATCTATTTCAAATCAATTATTTCCTGGACATGTACTACATTGCCGAATCACTTATGGCTATTAGTAACATGCTAAAGTAGTAACAACAATCGAAACTTCAAGAACAGTCAAAGGTCTAAGGGTATTTCAATGAAAAGTTAACCTAACTTTGAGGGTCTTACACAATGATGAAGTAGGGATTCATTCTTTCATTAATTCATTAATCGCTAAGCACACATGGTATGAAACACGTACTACGATGTTCTCACCTTATATTGATGTGTGTGTCTCATTCTTTTTAATTATTCAATATCGTACAGATCTAGGTTTAGACATCTCTAAATATCTAACCTGAGTTTCTTTCTTTAATAATCTCCAAATACATACTCTTAGAGAAACTCACATATGACTTTACAACATAAGTCACAATTTGATGGTGGAACATATCTCTTCACGTTCCTCGATGTAAGAGGCGATTGCTAGTGTGAGAGAGCCAATCTCACAACTTGTTCGGCATACTTTATCAATAAAACATATTTTTACATGCATATGAGATGAACATAAATTCAAGACTCTTATGTTGATAATAATTACAATCAAAGTCATTTTACAATACCAAAATATAATCATATCTTACGTAATCTTAGAGTCATCACATGTTTCTCAAACACAACTCTAGATATCTCCTTTGTAAAGAGATCAACTATCTTTCTTGTCTAGGAATTTATTGTAAATTTATTTCTCCACTAGCTACTATGTCTCTCACAAATTTATACTTAATGTCATTGTACATGGTCTTGCTGTGATATTTAGGATCCTTCGTATATGCAATAGCCGCTTGAATTCCACAACATAAAATCATGGGACCATTAGAATTCTTTGCAATGTTCAAATGCTCAAAGAGTATCTTTAACCAAATAGCTTCTTGTACTGCAGATGCACAAGCCACAAATTTAGATTCCATAGTTGACAGGGTTGTGCAAGTTTGTTTCTTACTTTTCCATGAAATTTCACCACCATTTAATAAGAAAGTACAACTGGAGGATAATTTTCTATTACACTGGTCACCAGCCCAATCAACATCTATATAACCTCTTATGAATAAATCAGATCCACTATAGCATAGTGAATAATCTGTAGTTTCCTTTAGGTGTTGAAAAATTCTCTTTAATACTTTCCAATGATCTCTTCCAGTATTGGATTGATACATGCTAACTAGAACTATGGCATAAAAAATATCTGGGCAAGTACATATCATAAAATACATCAAACTCCCAACTACACTAGAATATGGTACTCGAGACATGTTTTCCTTTTCTTTTTCAGTCTTTGGACACATTTCAAGGCTTACAGTTTCACCTCTTGCTATAGGAGTATCCATGGATTTGAAACTATTCATTCGAAAGCGTTCCAAAATTTTCTTTACATGTTTTTTGAGAAGGATTCAAAATTTTCTTAGAACTATCTCTTTTGGATTTTAACTCCCAATATACAGTCTGCATCACCCATATCTTTCATGTCAAATGACTTTGAAAGCCATGACTTAATAATTACATACTCCAAATTATTTTCAGCTAATAAATTACCATCCACGTAAAGCAAAAGAATCACAAATATCTCATTGGACTTTTTTTATATAGATGCAATGGTCTTCATCGATCATGGTGAAATCAAATGAAATCACTTCCTTATGAAATCTCAGGTACTACTGCCTTGGAGACTGCTTTAGGACATATATTGATCTGTTTAATTTACCAGCCTTTTTTTCTTGGCCTTTAATAACAAAACCTACAGGTTGTTCTATGTATATTTCCTCGATTAGTTCTCTATTGTGAAAAGTAGTATTCACATTCATTTTGCGTAATTCTAAATCCAAACGTGCAACAATAGCGAAAAGTAAGCGAATTGAGGTAAATTTCACAACTGGTGAAAAAGTTTCCTCATAATCTATTCTAGCTTCTTGAGTAAAACCTTTGGCCACCAATCGTGCTTTGTGCCTTTCTATTGACCCATCTGATTTGCGTTTAACTTTGAGAATTCATTTATTCCCAATAGCTCTACGCACAGAAGAAAGGTCAACTAGATCCCAGACTTTATTGGTTTTCATGGACTCAAATTCTTCTTTCATCGCTTTTATCCATTTATCTTTTCCAGAGCTTAATAATGCCTCAATCACAGAATTAGGTTCATCTAATTTTGTGGGAGATACCAAGAAAGAATAATCCTTAATCTCATAAGATCATTTAGGTACACCTTTTCTGGTACTCTTACGTAATTGAATTTCAGATTCCTCAATAGAATTTTGAGATTCCCAACTCCCACTTTGACTAAGAATTATTTCTTGATCTATTGAATTATGAAGCATGTCTGACGACATTATTTAATCATCTGAATTCAACATTTCATAAAGAGGCCCTTTTTCTTTATTTCACCCCTTTTGGAAAAACCATTTTTCGAGAATGTGACATCTTGTAATTCAATCTCAGTAGTACTTCCATCTTCCAACTCACCAATTAACACATACTCTTTGGAGTGTTCTTAGTATCTCATAAAGATATATTTCTTTCCTTTTGGATTTAGTTTTCTGAACTTATTAAAACGGTCTTTAATATATACAACAAAATTCCAAGGTCGTAGATCATTAAGGTTATTACCAGTCCATAGTTCATACAAAGTAGAAGATACTGATTTAGAAGACACTTTATTCAATATGTAGGCCACAATTAATAGTGCATCTCCCCAAAAAGAGATTAGCAAATTTGCATGCGCCATCATGGACCTTGTCATATCCAACAATGTTTTATTCCTTCTTTCAGCTACACTATTTTGTTGAGGTGTATAAAGAGTAGTTAATTGTCTGATAATGCCTTTTTCAATATAGAATTCTTTAAACTATTTTGAGAAATATTCACGACCTCTATCGATTCTTATATACTTTATACTTTTATTTAATTGATTCTCAACTTTATTCATATATGTTTTGAAGCATTCTTGAGCTTCAGATTTATTATAGATCAAATATACATAACCAATGCACATGAAATCGTTAATAAACGTAATTAAATATAAAGCACCAGACCTTGCTCTTGCATTCATTGGACAATAGATATCAGAATAGATTAATTGTAGCGAGAGTTTAGTACTTTTAACCTTTCCAAACAGTTTACACGTAATATTTCTGGCAAGATAATTTTTATAAGTTGGAATATCAATTTTGGAGAAAGAACCTCGATTTCCTTCCTTTGCCAATATATTCATTCGATCTTTCCCTATGTGACCCAATCTAGCATGCCATGAAAGCATATTAATATCATTATTACTAGAATAACATAACATTACACAACGGTCAACATAATAGTCATAAATTGAAGGATTACAATCTAAAACAATAAAGCGATCATAACGATGTCCAAAATAAATAAAAACAACATCTAAAAGAATAGACACAGACACTAAGTTTCGTTGAATCTCTGGAGCATATAGGATGTCATTTAACACCAAAGATCGGCCTCCACATAACTCTACTTTGCAAGTTTCAATCCCTTTGACTTCAAGTCTTTCATTATTTCCTATATAAATCCACCTTGATCAAGGTGAAACTCGCCGAAACTCTACAAACACTTCTCGATCTCGACTTATATGGTCGGTGGCTCCTGAGTCTACAATCCACATAAAATAAGATTCAATTAATAAAACAATGCTAGAACTATATGTAGCACTTAGAGATGCATTTAGAAACTCTGCCTTTTTCTACTCAGGACATTCACGAGAAAAATGCCCCAGAACTTGGTAATTGTAGCACTTCATCTTGCTCTTGTCTTTCTTCTTGAAAAAACCTTTTTCCTTCTTAGAATTTTGCTTGTTTTTTTCTTAGAGGGTCCTTCCCCCATTTTTTCCCCCTTCATTTTATTTTTTAAATTCTTCTTGCGCTTGAAGCCTGAAGACTTCTTACCACTTGATTGTACTACAAATGCATTAGAAGCAGTTTTAGCATTACCAACCCGCTCATCTTTAAAATTCAACATGATGGGCAACATCAAAAAAAGTTTTATTGCTATCATTGTGGGTTAAGTTAACCTTTAAGTGTTTCCAACTATTGAGAAGAGATCGAATAATTGTTTGAACCTACTGCTCATCCAAGAGAACAAGACCAACAGTTTTGAGCTGAGGTATTATATTAGACATCACCCTAAGGTGTTGTTTGATGTTCTGATTATGATACTTCTTGCTAGTGTCAAACTTGATAGTCAGTTGTCTGAGGCGGGTGATAGAAGTACCCCCATATGTGTCACGGCCTAAAATCCAAAGAGTCGTAATAGAACTTGCTGTGGCGAACCATGATAAGTAAGCCTATCACCCAAACTAATCCACAAAGGGAAAAAGATGATAATAACCCCAAGGTAAGTCTTCTAGAATGAAGATGAACCTTACAAGTATAATAAATACAACCATAACTCCCAAAACCAGGTGTTAACAGTAAAAGAACGTATCTAAATACAACTTGAATTCAAGGAAATATATAAGA
Organism: Capsicum annuum; assembly: GCF_002878395.1. Lineage (NCBI taxonomy): Eukaryota > Viridiplantae > Streptophyta > Magnoliopsida > Solanales > Solanaceae > Capsicum > Capsicum annuum. The sequence goes on from NC_061119.1 coordinate 169,817,480, forward strand.
TGTCCAAATATATGAGAAACTCTGTCTCTAAAATGAAAGTAAAGACATAGTCTATAAAGAAAGGTAGCAGAAGACATTAGAATCCCTAAAAATCATCAACCACCTTAAAAGCTCCAATAATCGTTTGAGTCAAACAGCGTGGGGCGCACCCGAACTTAAATCTGCACCAGAAGGGTATAGTAGGAGTGAGTACAGTCTACTTGTACTCAGTAGGTATCATAGGCCAACTGAGCAAAGTAGAAAATAAAGTGCACAAAATACACACTAAGGGTATGTCACCTGCAATCAAAAAATATCTCACAATGGTAGCCCATACCGCTTGCACTAAAAGTTCTAATATATCACAAAAATAACAACAACACAGTAAGTAGAACACAAGTATACATTATATCACATGCAAGTAGAAATAGAGAAGAACATGTATTACAAGATGGTTGAGTATAAATAACAGGATATAGAGCAAGTAGACATATAACAAGTCAATATGGAAATTTAATCACAACATAAACACAATAAAACAAGTGTAATGTATAAGATGATGATGATGATGATGATAATGCTGCTGATAATGATGATGCACGAGGTTGTCCCACCACCCCCGTATACACCCATGGAGGCAAGCCTTCTTATTGTAGGACCCACAGGGAGTTTGTCAACCCATATACCACCCTGTATACACCTACGGATGCAAGCCTTCCTGATGCAGGATCCATGGAGGATTCATCAACCCATATACCATCAATATCCATGACTTTTCTCCAACATAATCCTTCGGAGAAGGTTTATAAAATCCAATATATAATACCAATATCCAATATTTCCAGTGTTTCTAATATTTCTAGTATTTCCAGCATTTCAAATATTTCCAGTGTTTCTAGAGCACATATATAACATCATATTCAAATCAAGTACATATACGTGACAATAAGTATATATAAAGCAATATAGCAACTAAGTGAAATAATGTATGTGATGACATAGGATGATGATGCAATATTTACAACCAATCTCAATGAGTATTTTCACAACCAATCCATATGATGTATTTCCATAACCAACCACAATGTTATATTTTCACAACCACGTGAGCCAACATCCACTCATTATTCCCACCATCCATGAATTTTCACATAATTCATATGCCCACAAAGTATTAATATATCACAATACACCCAAGGTACCACAATATGATTATTCACGTATATTGCAGGCTATCAACATCATATAAGACCCCACACGGTCACACATATCACTTAATATCCCAAATTCAATAATTACAGCACATATAGGCTCCCACACGGTCACAACATATAGATAGCCATTTTTCATGATTAGTTCCCACCCTTAACATGCATTTTGGTATACAAATTAACTACCCAACCCAATCTGAAGAGTTAAACCATAACCTACCTCGAATGTCAAAATTGGTCCGCTACACTTCGAACTCACGGCCTTACTTTCCACGAATTATACCAAAATTAACTAAAACCAAGAAATATAGAATCTACGTGTAAAAATAAAGTCAACGATACCCATATTACCTACTTTTGGTTCAGAGTCACAACAAACCCCCAAAACGAGTTTAAAAAAAAATAAAAAAATCAAAACTTTATTACAAATATATATTTCCCGTATGTTTTAAAATTTGTAGATGAAAACCCAAGTCAAATCGAGTCAAAAATGAGGTTCAAATCAAAGAAAAACCATTTTTAAGTTTTACTGGATAAAATCTTTGAATTCCGCATTAAAATCAAGAATAAAAGTTGTTTTGATGGTTAAATTGATGAAAAATATTAATTATAAGATTAAAACATTATTCAGGTAAATAGAAGTGAAATTGGGGTTTGAAGACAAGCCCTAAGAATTTTGGGGTTTTGTGAAATTAATCTAGGAATTAGAGTAGAAAGGGATGAAATCTCACCTCAAATTCATAAAAGAATCAAGAAATACACGTTAATCTAGCTTTTCAAGCTCCCACAAGCTCTCACACTATTTTAAGGTTTAACTTTGAAAAGGCAAGGTGAAAGAATAGGCAAAAAGAGGGTGGGAAAGCTGTTTTTATACACTACACCAACTTTTTTTAAAAATTAAATTTTTTTAAAGTCCAACTTGAACTTCGACGGGGTGCTCAAAATTCGTTCAAAGTTTAATATGTACAAATGAATTATGTAACTACACAAAATTAGACACTTCAGACTCAATGGTGATGTCAGATTTTCAAAGAAAAAGTCATTTTCTCAAAGTTGACCCCTGAAACTCAAAATCACAATTTTATAAATTGAGGGTCGAAATGAAATTTAAAAGCCATGAAAACCCAAGAAAACATGTTACAACCCTAAAATCAATGTTTCAGATGCATTGGCGAAGTTGGATTTTCCATCCAAGGTCGTTTCAACCAAATTTGGGTCCCACACCTATATTTTTAATTTTTTCAATTTTTTGACCAATAGGTCGAAGTGATCTCGGGTGCTTTGGGACCCGAACCAAAGGTTTAACTAGTATAAAATTGATATTATAAAGATCCTGGCATAGTCCATTTAGTCATCCATCGCAGGGATCAAAAGATATCTATATAAGTCCAAAATAAGGCTCTCGAAGCCATCAAAAATCACAATATCGCATAAATGATACCAAAATGCATCGGGAATCATGTCAATCACCCCCAAATCCCAGAAATAGCACAATGCACCTTTGAAAAAGGGTAAAATAGTTAAATCAATAAAATCACAAATTTCATCATCAAATTTTTAGTTCATTACATTATTCACCAGTAAAAACCTAGTTCGTCTTTGAACTAAGGGAAAGAAATACCTAGATCAACAAAGTGTTGGCGATAGGAACTACGCATATCAGACCCGACCTCCTAAATAGCCTTTTACACAGGTTGATGTTGCCTCTAAATCTTAACCACAGGGATAACTCTAGAACGCAACTGCTTAATATCCCTAGCCAAAAATAAAGAGATTGGCTCCTCAATAAAGGACAACCGCTCATATAACTAAACTGAATCCCAACGAATAACATGATACTCATTAGGAATATAGTGGTGAAGCATAGAAACATGAAAAATTAAATGAAAAACTGAAAAATTCGAGGGCAAGGCCAACTCATAGGCCACATCACTAATAGTTCGAAGAATCTCAAATGGACCAATATACCTGGGGCTAAGCTTGCCCCTCTTCCTGAACCTCATCATACCCTTCATGGGTGAAACTCTAAGGAAAATACGATCACAACACCAAATATCAAGGAGGAATGAAGCTTGTGATTTGCATAGCACTTCTGTCTACTCTGAGCCACTCAAAGTTCATCCTGAATGATCTAAACTTTGTCCAAAGACTCACGAAGCAAGTTTGTAGCTCGAGGCCTTACCTCTAAAACATCAAACCAACCCACTAGAGAGAGATAATGGCTACCATATAATGCCTTAAAAGAAGCCATATCAATACTAGAATGGTAGCTATTATTATAAGCAAATTCTGCTAAAGCCAAATGTTTTCCCACTGGCCGCCAAAATCCATCACACATATATGGAGCTTATCCTTCAAAACATGGATAGTCCACTCTGACTTGCCATTAGTCTAGGGGTAAATTATTGTACTGAGCTTAATCTGAGTGCCAACTTATCCAGAAATATCCTCTAGAAGTGAGGTATGAACACTGAACCATGATATAAAATAATTGATATGAGCATACCATGAAGCCTCATAATTTCATAAATATGGTCTACCTCTCAGCACTGAATAAAATTTGAACTGGAATGAAATAGGTTGACTTGGTCAATTGATCCACGATGACCCACACACTGTTAGAACCACAAGATGTACAAGGCAAACCAGTCCCAAAGTCCATGGTGATCCATTCCACTTCTACTCAGGAATAGGTAACCTCTGAAGCTAACCACTAGGTCTCATATGCTCGGCCTTCACCTGCTAACAATATAGGAAACAAGCCACAAAATCTGTTATATCTTCCCTCATACACCTCACCAGTTGTGTTGTCTCAAATCACGGTACATCTTAGTCACTCCAGGATGGATGGAATATCTAGAAAAATGGGTCTCCTCCAAAATCAATCTAATTAAAAGACACTGGGTTTTGTCCCTTAGAAAAATTTCTTGGTTTTTAGCTTCTGGACATCATATGACTTGGGGTACTTCTCGTATGATATGGCATAGTTTGGTTGGTCTTGGTCATATGGTAACCAGTGTGGGTTAGTTGGTTTCTATTGAAGGTACGGTTAGGTTATACTAGTCGTATCTTAGGGTACTAGTAGTATGATGCCAATCGTATATTGCCCTATGTTTAACCTAAAGGATTCTATTCTTCCTAAGGTATGGTTTTAGGGTACTGGTCGTATGGTTGGGTATGATTTGGCCATGGTGGTCGTATATTGGATAGTGTTGGGGTCTAAGTTTTGGCCTAGGGTACGAGATAAAGGTACCACTCATACCCTAGGGTACGGTTTAAGGGTGGTTGGGCGTACCTTTCTATGAGTATTTTATACGATTTAAGTTGGGGGCAATGTGGATATTTACCCTTTTAAGATCTTAAGTCCCTATGACTTATAACACTATTGGAGCATTATGTACCCTATTATTCTAATCTTAAACACTTAGAACACTCTCTCAAATTTTCTCAAGGCTCTTGGTTCAAGGAAGGCTAGGGTTTCATCAATAGGATCAATTTGAGGCTTGCAAATGGTGGTTTTTCTTCGTCATATTTGTAATCTAAGACATGTTACTCCTCCCTCATTGTTAGTTCAACTAAAGGCATGATTTAATGTATGGTTTACATGGCATAATTGTGGTGTGGTTTTGGGTTTTTAAATATTTGTTGGGGGTTTTGGTTATAATGGTTTTTTATGGTTTCCCATGTCTTTTACTTAAGGTTTTCATGTTTTAATCATGGTTTGAACATGTGGTTGCATGGTAATGGCTAATTGGTACTTGGTTTTTGTTTTGGAGACTATATGCCCCAGTGTGTTTGTTAAAATGCTTATGAGAATGCTTTTATTACATAGTTGAACTTTTAATAAAACTATTGCATAGTACAACTTGGTAATGGAACTTAAACTGGATTGGATGGTTTTAAATTGTTAAATAGTATGGACATGGTGGTCATGGTTTGGTTTAATTGAAAGCCTTGTGGGATACAAAGGAATTCTCTAAGCAAACATAAGAATGAATTACTTTTGGGGTACATGGGAATCCCCAAAGTAAACTTAATAATAATAGAATCTTCGGGTATATGGGAATTCTGTAAAATATTGGCTAAGGAAATTGTTTGCAAGCTATAGTTTGTATGATGATACTACTACTTATAGCCTAGGTTAATAATAAATGGAATAGTAGTTTCGTTGTGTGCTAATGATTTTAATTAGGCAATAATGGCGGGGTATGATGGCTAACCGTGAAGGTATGAGTTCAATGGATGGACACTAAAAATTTATGTTTGCCGATATAAGGATTAGTCATGGTGACCATATATGATACTTATAGGGTACACGAAAATACCCTAAGTTACACTTTTATATACGTATCATAGAGAGCGAAAGGTACATGGGAATCCGCTACTCCTATGGTATCTGTAATTCGTGTGGCTACACACATCGAGGCCAGTTCAGGGGGTAACACTGGACCCATATAGCTTGTGGGCGATTCTAGGATGGTTAAACTACACATTCCTAGGTTAATGGTTTTTAAGGCATGCTAAACCCAATTCTCTTTCCCAATATGAATTTTATATATGTATATGGATGTGAATGCATATGGTTGTTTACTTAGTTTTAAAGGTTCGAATTATTTTATCCTTATCCTGAGTTCATGCTAGCGTTCACCCATTAACCCATCTTTGGGCGTAGTATCCCCACGAGATGTAGGAACCGTCCATTGTACTCCTTCTGCTTAGTGATTACATTTAGGGACAACACAATTGGATTAAAGTAATAAGATTCCATATTCTGGAAGGCTCCATTTTATGTTATGGATGTTTTTACATACTTTGGTTGTTTTATAGACTATGGTTTTGGCTATAGTGTGGGGCATGTTCCTACCGAATATTATTTTGCTTTCGGTTAGAGGCTTTGTGGGACTACTATGGGTTGGTATGGGCGGTGTCGGTATTAGTGTCAGCCTTAGAATTGGTATTGGTATTATGGTTGATACCGGTTGACTGTATTTGATTTACGATTGTTCTATTTTGTTTTGGAAATATATATAAACATATTGGGTCATTGTCTTGGTTTGGTTGGTTATTGGACGGATTGACTTGGTTTGGTTGGTCTAGGAAGTAGACGTATCCCAAGGTCATTATATCTTCAAAAATGCTATCTTGTTATATGTTCAAAATTCATCCAACTTAAGGTATGAGCTTAGAGGTTGGGTTGGATATCAAGGGTAATCTTCTATCTTGGTTGGACATGGGATGCCCATTACAACAAGGCCCCAATTCAGGTCATGTCAAGTTAGTATCAGAGTCCTAGGTTCTTGATCAATTGGAAGTCCAGAAAGCCATGTTGAGTAGAGTCTCTTTTAAGGATGTGTAGCGTGCCACACTCATAAGAGAAGGGATACAAGGCATTTAGGAACATTTCCCTTTCTTGTGTTTTGATTTCAAGATATAAAGTCTAAGGTCCTGAAATCCTCTTTAATTCTAGTTTGTCTACTTTTACGATCATGCCTCGATGATCTGATACGTACAAAAACTCCTCTGTCTCAACTAGGGATGATGTTGATGGGACACGCTCTACTCATGGGATCCATACTCGGTCAATGAGTCCAGCACCTAATTTTTCTTAGAGTTTTACCAATTTTCTTTAGTCCTCCTTAGGCCGATGTGATGAATGCAGAGTTTCATCATATGATTCATATGATTGCTCAGTTGTTAGCTTCTCAGGCTGACGTGGTGCATCTGGTATTCCATCTTCGGAGGCCATAAGGGTTGGCTAGTTCATGAGGTTGTGTCCTCTAACTTTCACTAGTTTTAAGGTGGAGGAGTATCCTCAAGGTTTTCTAGATGAAATAGAAAAAATTTTCAGGGTTATGCATGCCAAGAATGTAGAAAGGGTGGATTTTGCTGCCTACCAATTGAAGGATGTGGTGTACCAATGGTACGAGGAGTAGGATGTTACAAAAGGTAATATTAAGGAGTCATCTCTATAGTAGACTTTCTCTAATGCATTTTGGACCGCTTCTTTCCTTAGGATTTGAGGGAAGCAAAAGTGGAGGAATTTTTTAATCTGAAACAAGGGAAGATATCGGTTAAGGAGTATGCCTTGAAGTTTCACCTGTAGTCTAAGTATGCTCCGGAGATGGTGTCGAATATAAGGGCTAGGATGAGAAAGTTTACCTCAGGACTGTCTCGTTTGTTAATCCTTAAAAGTAAGACTGTCTTACTAATCAAGGATATGGATATTTCTAGGTTGATTATTTATATGCAACAGGTTAAGAAGAAAAAAGAGAAAGCATGCCGAATTTGAAAAAAGACAGGGTAAGAAGTTTAGGTTCTCTAAGCAGGGTAGTGGCCAACATCAAAGTGGTAGAGATGGTGGTAAGTGACCAAAGAAAAAGTGGGAGAGTTTTAGTTCTTTCTCCATAGCTAGTGCTCCCTAATTGAAGTAGTCGGGAGATAAGCGTCAGTAGGGTGGCAATAACTTTAGGGCATAGGGTGCCCAATCTCAAACTAGTGGGGCACAATTGGATTTATAGTATCATCTTTGTAGGTTCTATGGTTGATTACATTGGGGGTTTTGTGATAAGGAGAGGGGCAAGTGTTTCAAATATGGTCAATCAAGCCATATACTTAGAAACTTTCCAGTTTGTAAGGTTGCTTCGGGAGCAAAAAAGATTCTTGTTTCCTTTTTATATGCTCCTACACCAAAGGGTGCTTCTTCTATATCTATTTCTATTTTTGGTACTGACAGAGGCCAGAACCGATTATATACACTCACTACCTGACAGGAGTTTGAGGCATCGCGTAATATCGAAACTGGTATGTTAAACTTTTCTCCTATAATGTGTATAGTTTACTTAATTCAGGGTCTACTCTCTCTTATATTATGGTTGTGTATTTTTGTTTTGGTCTTGAGGTTATTTCGAATCCCTTTTCTATTTCTACCTCGATAGGTGACTCTGTGATTGCTAAAAGAGTCTATAGGAGGGTGTGGTATCTGTTGATAGTAAGGGGACTTTGGTGGATTTGTATGAGTTAGATATGGTGGATTTTGATATTGTTATGGGTATGAATTGGTTGCTCTCGTGCTACACATCCTTAGATTGTCGGACCTATAAGGTTGTCTTTAGGTTCCCTGGTGAACCGATTATTGAGTGGTTGGGTGGTTCCCTAGCTCCTAAGGGAAATTTTATATCATATCTTAGAGCTCAAAGATTAATCTCCAGGGGGTCTCTATCATTTGATTCGGGTTAAAGATTCTAACTCGGAAGGTCCTTCTTTACATTCTGTTTTGGTGGTGAATAAATTTCCTAATGACTTTTCTGGTGTTCCTCCAGATAGGGAGAATGAGTTTGGGATTGATCTGGTTTTGAACACTCATCCAATTTCTATCCCCCCCTCATAGAATGGCTCTAACTGAGTTGAAAGAGCTTAAGGGGCAGCTTAAGGATCTTTTGTACAAGGGTTTTATCCGTTCTAGTGTGTCCCCATGGGGTACACCAGTGTTATTCCTACATAAGAAAGATGGTTTCATTTGGATGTTTATTAACTATCGACAGTTGAATAAGGCGACGGTTAAAAACAGGTATCCTCTTCCAAGGATAGATGAAATGTTTGATCAGTCGCATGGTGCCAAATTTTTTTCTAAGATTGATCTTCGGTATAGGTATCATCAGCTTAAGATTAGGGAGGTGGATATCCCCAAGACTACTTTTCGTACCCGGTATGGGCACTTTGAGTTTCTGGTTATGTCATTTGGTTTAACCAATGTCTTGGTGGCATTCATGGATTTGATCAATAGGGTCTTCCATTAGTTTTTGGATAAATTTTTTCATTGTGTTCATAGATGACATCCTGGTGTATTCTAAGAGTGAGGTGGATTATGTCAATCACCTCTAAGTTATGTTGCATACCTTGAAAAAACAGCAGTTATTGCCAAGTTCTTGAAATGTGAGTTCTGGTTAAATATTGTCAATTTTTTGGGTCATATTTTTTCTTGTGAGGGAATCATGGTGGACCCACAAAAGGTTACAGTGGTTAAAAAGTGGCCTAAACCTATAACTCCAATCGACTTTCAGAGCTTCTTGGGTTTGGTCGGGTATTATAGGAGGTTTGTGAAAAATTTTATGACTATACCTTCCCCATTTACTAAGTTGACTCAGAAAAAGTTAAAGTTCTCTTAGTCGGATGCGTGTGAGGGTAGTTTTGAGAAGCTGAAGGATAAGCTAACATTGGTTTCGATGTTGACCTTGCTGGAAGGCATTAAAGGGTTTGTGGTTTACTGTGATGCATCTCGGGTGGGACTTGGTTGTGTTTTAATGCGGCATAGTAAGGTAATAGCCTATATTTCTAGGCTGTTGAAGGTGCTTAAGAGGAACTATCCTACTCAGGATTTGGAATTGTTAGCTGTGGTGTTTGCATTGAAAATCTTATGGCACTATTTGTATAAGGTGCATGCAGATATCTTCATAGATCATAAAAGCCTGCAGTATGTGTTTACTCAGAAAGAGCTTAACCTCAGGCAGAAGAGATAGCTTGCGCTTCTCAAGGACTATGGTATGAGTCTTTACTACCACCCAAATAAAGCTAATGTAGTTGTTGATGCTCTTAGTAGGTTATTCATGGGGAGTCTAGCTCATGTGGATAAGGAGAAGTAGAAGTTGGTTAAAGATATTCATTATTTGTCTAACCTTAGAATTCGCCTCTTGATCTCTGAGAATAGTGGTCTGTTCATTCAGAAAGTGGTGCAGTCATTTCTTGGTGCTGAGATCGAGGAGAAACAAATGTTATATCCTATCTTGTTAAGGATTAAGGGTGATGTTGGTGGGCAGAAGGTGATGGACTTCGAGATTAGTGGTGATGGTACCTTGTGGCACCAAGAAAGGTTTTGTGTTTCTGATGTCGATAGTCTGCGAGCAAGGATTTTGGCTAAGGCAAATGAATTGTGCTATGTTTTTAATCTAGGTTCAACTAAAATGAATCATGACCTCAAGGAGATATATTGGTGGACTGTTATGAAGAGAGATATGGATGATTTTATTGCCAAGTGCATGGTGTGTCAATAAGTAAAATTTAAGCCCATGAGGCCCGGATGGTTGTATTAAGAAATTGAGTTGCCTGAATGGAAATGGGAAGTAATCAATATGGACTTCATTATAGGTCTTCCTTGGTCTCGAAATTAATTTGATTCATTTTGGGTCATCCTGGATAGGAGTACAAAGTCGGCTCACTTTTTGCCAGTGAGGACTAACTTTTTGGCTGAGGATTATGCGAGGTTGTAGCTTCATGAGATTGTGAAGCTGCATGAGGTACCGGTTTCTATCATCTTTGACCGTGGTACATAGTTTTTATCTCACTTTTGGTGATCGTTTTAGAAATGGTTGGGGACTAAGGTTAGTCTGAGTACTACTTTCCACCCACAAATGAATAGGGAAGCAGAGAGGACTACTCATACATTGGAGTATATGCTTCGCACATGTGTGATTGACTATGGTGGTAATTGGGTTAAGCATTTACCTCTTGCAGAGTTTGCTTACAATAATAGTTATCATTCTAGTATTGGTATGGCCCCTTTTGAGGCATTGTATAGTAGGAGGTATAGATCTCCTATTAGTTGGTTTAAGCTTCATGAGGCAGATATATTTGGCTCGAATTTAGTTCACCAGGCAATAGAGAAGGTAAAGGTTATTTGGGATAGGCTTAAGGCTGCCCAAAGTCGCCAAAAGTCCTATGTAGATGTAAGGTAAAGAGACTTGGAATTTGAGGTTAGGGATAGGGTGTCCTAAAGGTGTGTCTCATGAAGGCAGTAATGTGATTTGGAAAGAAAGGGAAACTTAGTCCCCGGTACATTGGTCCTTATGTAATTTTAAGAAGGGTTGGCAATATTGTGTATTAATTAGAGTTGCTTTCTAGTTTGAGCTCCATATATTCGGTGTTCCACGTCTCTATGTTGAGGACATGTGTCAGTGATCCTTCATCGGCTGTTTCTTTAGAAGGATTGGGTATCTCGGATTCCTTATTATATGAGGAGGTCCCGATTGAGATCTTGGATCAGCAGGTTCGTCGGTTGTGGACTAAGGATATAGCTTTGGTTAAGGTTCTTTGAAGGAACCACAAGGTGGAAGAGGCTACTTAGAAAGCGAAAGAGGACATAAAGTACAAGTATTTATTCCTCTTTTCTGCTCCCAAAATTCGTGCGGAAGGTATGTGTTCTTCATCATACTTTTGTTTTCAAACTTTGTTAAAGGAAAGATAGATCTCCTTGCATCTTTGTTTTCTAACTTAGTTAAAGGTTAGAGTCTAGGTGTTGGGGTGTAAATCGTGCTTTAACTACCTTGTCCATCATTCAGAGATGAATGATCCAAGTGGGGGAGAATTAAAACACCCTGAGTTTTGATCCTTAGAATTTTTTTTCAGTTTTTGGCTTCTGGACATAATATGACTTGGGGTACTTCTCGTATGATGTGCTATGGTTTGTTTGGTCTTGTTCATATAGTAATCACTATGGGTTGGTAGATCTCTATCCAAGGTACGGTTGGGTCATACTAGACGTATCTTAGGGTACTAGTAGTATGTTGACAATCGTATGTTTCCTAATGTTTAACTTAGTAGATTCTATTCTGCCTATGGTACAACTTTTGGGTACTGGTCGTATGGTTGGGTACAGTTTGGCCATGGTGGTAGTATGTTGGACAGTGTTAGGGTCCAAGAGGAGGCATAGGATATGAGATTAGGGTACCACTCATACCATAGGGTATGGTTTGGGGGAGGGTGGTCATACCTTTATGTGGGAATTTTATATAGTTTTAGTTGGGGTAATCTGGACATTTACACCTTAACCACTTAAGGCCCCACGGCTCATAACACTATTGGGACATCATTTACCCTATTATTCTGATCTTAAACACTTAGAACACTCTCTCAAATTCTCTCAAGGCTCTTGGGTCAAGAAAGGCTAGGGTTTCGTTAATAGGATCAATTTGGGGATTGTAAATGGTGGTGTCTCTCCGTCATTGTTATAGTCTAAGGCATGTTACTCCTCCCTCATTGTTATTTCAACTAGAGGCATGATTTAATGTATGGTTTACATGGCATAATTGTGGTATGGTTTTGGGTTTTCAAATATATATTGGTGTTTTTGATTATAATGGTTAGTTATGGTTTCCCACGTCTTTTAATTATGATTTTTATATTTTAATGGTGGTTTGAACATGTGGTTGTATTGTAATGGCTAATTTGTACTTGGTTTTGATTTTGGAGGCTATATGTCCCCAATGTGTTTGTTAAAATGCCTATGAGAATGTTTTTATTACATAGTTGGACTTTTTATGAAACTGTTGCATTATACAACTTGGTAATGTAACTTAAACTAGATTGGATGGTTTTAAATGGTTAAATATTAAGGTCATAGAGGTCATGGTTTGGTTTAATTGAAAGCACTGTGGGGCACAAAGGATCCCCCAAGCAAACATAATAATGAACTACTTGTGGGGGTACATAGGAATCCCCCAATTAAACTTGATGATAATGGAATCTTCGGGTACATGGGAATTCTTTGAAAGATTGGCTAAGGACATTGCTTACAAGCTAAAGTCGGTATGACGATACCACTACTTATAGCCTTAGTTAATATTACATGAAATAGTGGTTTAGTTGTGTGCTAATGGTTTTAATTGGGCAATAATGGTAGGGTGTGATAGCTAACCATGAAGGTGTGAGTCCAATGGATAAACACTGGAAACTCATGTTTGCCGACATGAGGATTGGTCATGGCGACCATAAATGATACTTATGGGGTACATGGGAATACCCTAAGTTACACTTCCATATATGTATTATGGAGAGCAAAAGGTACACGAGAATCCCCTACTCCTATGGTATCTCTGGTTTATGCGGCTACACACATCGGGGCTCATTCAGGGGTAAAACTGGACCCATATAGCCCAAGGGTGGTTCTAGAACAGTTAATCTACACATACCCAAGTTAATGGTTTTTAAGGCATGCTAAACCTGGTTCTCTTTCCCGACATGGATTATCTATATATATTTTTATACATATTTGTGTATGTGTGTGTGTGGATGTGAATGCATATGGTTGTTTACTTGGTTTTAAAGGTTGCCATGTCCCAACCAGATATTGTTTTGCTTTTGGTTAGAGGCTTTGTGGGACTAATATGGGTTGGTATGGGCGGTGTCGGTATTGGTGTCAGCCTTGGCATTGGTATTGGTATTATGGCTAATACCAGTCGACTGTATTTGATTTATGATTGTGTTTTGGGAATATACATAAGAATATTGGGTTATTGTCTTGGTTTGGTTGGTTATTGGACTGATTGACTTGTTGGGTTGGTCTAGGAAGTAGACTTATCCCAAAGTCATTATATCTTCAAAAATGATATCTTGTTGTATGTTTGGAATTCATCCGACTCAGGGTATGCGCTTGGAGGTTGGGTTGGGTATCAGGAGTTGTCCCCGATCCTTGTTGGACCTGGGATGCCCATTACAACAAGGCCCTATTTCGGATCGTGTCACAAATCCAATCCTCTAAACACCATCCGCATCAAGTGAGACTTCCTTAGCCTTGACACTCAACACCTTATCTCGAATCGATCTTAATCTCGCATCATCAAACTTATGGGCTCGAATCTACTCCATCAAAGAAGACCTAGCCTTTACAACTTCAAGGCAAACACAACCACACACAACTCCAAATCATAGGTAGGATAATTCCTCTCATGGGGCTTCAACTGAAGAGAAGAATACACAATCACCTTGCCCTCCTGCATCAGCACAACACCCAATCTAATACCTGAAGCATCACTAAACACGATGAAACTCATGCTCTCCTTGGTCAAAGTCAATATAAGAGCTAAAGTCAATCAATCATGGAGCTTTTGAAAGCTCACCTCAGAACCATCGGACCCTTGAAAATAAATCTTCTTCTGAGTCAACTTAGTCGCTAAAGCTTCAATAGATGAAAAGTCCTCAACAAAACGCCAATAATAACCTGCCAAGCAAACTAATCTTTGAATTTTGGTGCGCAAAGTAGGTCTAGACCAATCATGAACTGTTGCAACCTTTGCTGGATCAACCATGACATCTTCCTTAGTCACCACATAACCCAAGAAAGAAACAGACTCCAACCAAAACACACACTTGGAGACCATAGCATATAATTTCTCATCCCTCAATCTCTGAATTACAATCCACAAATACTGCTCATTCTCAGCCTCGTCCTTGGAATAAATCAAGATATCACCTATAAATACAATAACAAAGGAGTCAAGATGCGATCGAAATACCCGGTTCATCAACTTTATGAACGCGGCAGGTGTTAGCCCCACACTCACATAATATGTTTTAACAAAGACAAACTAATAATCAAATATTTTGTAGGATACAATAAAGATACAGTTGCATCAAAGAAGATCTCTCAAGAGCAACATATGGAAAAATATCTCACACAAAGAAATTAGTATCCATCCACAAGAAGGCAACACTGGATTTAGAACCGCATCAATCAAGGATCTTATCACCTGATATGGACATCTATGGCTATGAACTTATAAATTAGAAAAGAAGGTTGCACCAAAAGTATGGACATTTCAGATATAGACGTTCCAAATAGTGGAATCCCTTAATCAAGGAATCAATCCAAATCGTTGATTGAGAAGAAATCCATTGGGTTTACTTGTGAAGAGAAGAAGCTGAAGAAGCTAAAGGATATAAAGGAAAAGTTTGAGGACCGAAAACAATATGTAACTTCATAAGACATTCTTAGTGTGTCTCAATCTTAGTCTCAATAAAGCTTTGTACTTCTTAGTTTACAATAGTTACAAAAGAGTAGGATCGAGTCAACTTAGTCAATCTAGTTGAGGTTGTGTCACAAGATCTGAAATTTAAAATAAGCTTTAGAACTTGTCCACTACATTTGTACTCCGACTTCACATTGAAAAACCCTAAGGAAACTTTTGAAACCCAAAGGGACTGGAAGTAGGCACCGCATTAGTGTTTCGAACTAGGATAAATCTGTGTCCTTATTTCAATTATGTATTTACTTGCTTATTTATTTAAATCTAATCTGCTCTATTAAGTACACCGATCTGCAGGTGAGATGATTTTCAAGTCAGACTAGTCGACTCACGAAAAGTTTTTTAATTCAACCCCTCTTGAATTTCAATTGATATCAGAGCGGGTTTCACTAAAAGTATTACTTAATCTTACGTGAGCAAAGATCCACTGGCAAACTATCAACTTTCAAAAGATCTCCTTCAAGATGTTCACTCTTCCATAAGACTACCATACTTCAATGGACAACACTACTCCTATTAGAAGAATAGATTCAAAATCTTTTTTGAATCAAATGACTTCCAAGCGCGGGTTGTCATTAAGAAGGAACCAAAGCCCATTCTAGGACTCAAAGAAAAATAGAAGGACAAGGAATCAAGTAATGTTGAGTTGGGTGACTTTGAAAACTTTGAAGTCACCAATGAACAACAAAAGGTAATTCAAACTAATGCAAGAGCTATAAGTTTACTCCTTTATGCAGTTAGCGATGAAGAATATGACAAGATATCAACTTGTGAAACCACAAAATAAATGTGGGACAAATAAGAAGTAACCTATGAAGGAACCACCATAGTCCAAAAGGAAAAAATTAGCACTCTAGTTAATGAGTACGAGCTCTTCAAGATGGAGGAAAATAAAGGCATGGAATCAATATTTGCTAGATTTAGTAAAATTGTATGCGAACTAAGGCAGATCTTGAAACAAAGGCAGCAGAGACCACAAAGATTCAAAAACAATGAATTCACAAGGAATGATGATCATTGTTATTACTGTGGAAAGCCAGGTCACATTAAACAAAATTGTCTAGAATGAGGAGAATATTATCTAGAAGAAATAAGAACTTTGGGGCATGGAGCGGTGAATATGAAATTGGAGAAGAGACAAAAATGGCCAATATGTGCTTTATGGAAAAAAGTGAACTAAGTGAGGTAAGACCCTACAATTGCCATAATTGCAATATTCTTCAAACAGATCTTGCTATGATTACTAACGATCTAATAAAAAGTTATTGATGAATATAATAAACTTGCTCAAGAAAAGAAAAACTAGGAAGCTCAGTTAAAACGAAAGCTTGAAAAGAACAAAACTTGAAGCATGTCAAATAAAAATTGACTTACTTCAAGAAGAACTTGAGGATGTAAAAATACAATTAAACAGCATTAGAAAATCACCAAGTCACAGTTCCATACGATTAAATTCTTTTAAAATAAAAAAATTCCTCATTAAGTTTGTTTGAGTCGGCTAAAACCTCTTTCTTTTTTCAAGGACTAGTCTGTTATACCTGTGGTAAGAAGGGACACAAATCACACAACTGTAGACAAAGATCTAAAGGTGTGTGGGTTTGGGGATCCAAAGAAAGTACATCGAACCCTCAAGGACCCAAGACCACATGGGTACCTAAACAAAATTTATTTTCTTATCATGTAGGAACATAACCGCAAAATCTATAGGAAAGAAATGTGGGTCATCAATAGTAGATGTTCCAGACACATGACTGAAAAAAATTGTGTTCTCTAAAGAAAATAGAAGGAGGATCAGTTATATTTGGTGTTAACGCCAAAGGTGACTTTATTGGAGTCGGATCAGTGATGCTCAACTCCTCCTGCAAACTTATTAAAGTATATCTCATGGATAGACTCAAATACTACCTGCTGAGTATCAGTTAACTATGTGACGCAGGATTCAGAGTCCCCTTCAAAGTTGAGAGTTGCTCCATCAAACATAAAAGAAGAGACATTTCTCTTATCGATGAACGTGTTGATAATATTTATGCTCTTAATAATCCTAACTTTGCTACTATGACTTGTCTCACTGTGCAAACCAATGACACCTGGTTGTGGCATAGAAAGCTTAGGCATGTCAGTATGCATGCCATCGAGAAACTCTCTAGACTTGAACTGGTGAATGGTCTGCCAAAGATAAAGTTTGAAAAAAATCACATCCGTGATGCTTATCAATATAGTATATAGAATCGAACATCATTTAAAGTCAAAGATATTGTCACTGCCACAAAACCTCTTTAAACAATCAACATGGATTTGTTTGGCCCCACCAAGACCACAAATATTCGTGGAAAAAGACATGTACTTGTTATTATTGATGATTATTCTCATTTTACTTGGGTAATTTTTCTTGCTCATAAACATTAAGCATTCACTAATTTTGAGATCTTTTATAGAGAGTAAAAAGAGAAGCAGGACATTTCATCACCTATATTCATAGTGATCATGGTAAAGAATTTAAAAACAAAGCTTTCGAGGATTACTGTTCTCAAAACGCCTACTCTCAGAACTTTTCATCTCCTTGATCTCCCCAACAGAATGGTGTGGTGGAACAAAAAAATTGATCTCTTCAAGAAACTGCAAGAATCATTTTTCTAGAACATAATTTACTAGATCATTTTTTATCATAAGCAGTAAGCACATCATGTTAGACTCTCAACAAATGTATCATCAGACTAATCCTAAAGAAAACTTTTTATGAGCTATGAAGAGGGAGAAAGCCTAATATCAATTACTTTCATCCTTTTGGATGCAAATGCTTCATTCATAACAACGGTAAGAATAACTTAGGGAAGTTTGACCCACGAAGTAATGAAGGTATTTTTCTTGTGTACTCTCCCACTAGTCATGCTTGCAGAGACTATAATAAATAGACTTTATGTGTTAAAGAATCTATGCATATTGTATTGAATAAAGCTAATCACTCTCTTATGAGTTTGAGTTTTGATGAAGAGCAAGTAAATAATCAATAATCAGGAGCCAAAGCAAACATAACTCCTGAACTATCAACCGATGAGTCCACTACTGCCCAACTAAAGTCAACTCCCATTGATGAAACAACTAAAACAAATTTTCCAAGAGAATGGAGACATAGGGATAGCTTTCCAAATGAATTAAGCATTGGAAACCCTGATAATAAGATGCAGAGAAGAGCCTCATTAAGAAAACAAGAATTTGTTGCTCATATATCTCAAATCAAGCCCAAGAAAGTTGATGAGGCCCTCAAAGATGAGTCTTGAGTCAAGGCCATAAGTGAAGAATTAGAACAATTTGAATGAAATCAAGTCTGGAATCTAGTCAAAAAACCTAAAAATTGCTTAGTAGTTGGGTCCAGATGGGTCTACAGGAATAAATTGAATAAAGAAGGTAAGGTTATCAGAGACAAGATCAAACTTGTAGCCTCTTCCCAACAAGAAGGTATTGATTATGAAAATACCTTTGCTCCTATAGTAAGGTTGAGTCAATTCAAATTTTGTTAGCTTATGCTTCCTTCAAATGCTTTAAATTATATTAAATGGACGTCAAGAGTGTCTTTTTAAATGACTTTATTCATGAAGAACTTTTGTAAAACAACCTCCCAATTTTGAAAATCCATCCTATCCAAACCATGTTTTTAAACTATTAAAAGCACTCTACGGGCTCAAAAAAGCTCCAAATTCTTGGTATGAGAGGTTGATTACTTTCTTGATAAACAATAATTTCCAAAGAGGTAAAATAGATACAACTCTTTTCACACAAAAGTTTGACTCCAATTTACTCATTGTGCAAATTTATTTTGATGATATTATCTTTGGTACCCCTAATATTTCCTTGTGTAAGAATTTTACAAACTCAATAAAAGAAGAATTTAAAATAAGTTTCATGTGAGAGATCATATTCTTCCTAGGATTAATAATTAAGCAAAATCCCAAAGGTATTTTTATCCGTCAAGCCAAATATACTAAGGAACTCATAAAAAAGTTTGATATGAAAAAGGGAAAGGCATATGGAACTCTAATAAGCCCCTCCATAAATCTTGATTCAGACTCATTTGGAAAAGATATTCATAAAAAGACACATAGAGGGATGATTGGATCACTCTTCTACTTGACCGCAAGCCGACCGGATATCATGTTCAGCGTGTGTGTGTGCAAGGTTCTAATCGGCTCCCAAAGAGTCTCATCTGATTGTTGTCAAAAGAATTATTCAATATCTTATCGGGACACAAGATGTTAGACTATGGTACCCTTGTTCCTCTTATTTTGATTTAGTTGGGTATTCAGATTCTGACTTTGATGCCGACTTTGCAGGTGATAAGAATGATAGAAAAAGCACTAGTGGAATATGTCAAATTCTTGGTGATACCCTGATTTTATGGCATAGAAAGAAACAAACTTCAGTTGCTCTATCAACTACTGAAGCTCATGAATACATAGGCGTTGGAAGTTGTGGTACTCAAATTTTATAGATTATACATCAATTACTTGATTTTATTTTGTCATTTGAATTTGTACTTATAATATGTGACAACACTAGTGCTATTAGCTTATCTAAATACACTGTGCATCATTCTAGAGCTAAACACATTGGCATTAAACATCATTTTTATTAAGATCATGTAGAAAATGATGATTTTTCTTTAAAATTTGTTGATTCCAAAAATCAGTTGGCAGATATTTTTACAGAACCCTTGTTAGAAGAAAGATTTTGTTACTTACAAAAAAGGCTTGGTATTACCTTCGTTAATGACTTGTGATTTTTTAAATATTAGTAATTCCTTTTCTAAATTATCATCATCATCTTTTTACCACTTTTCATGCCTATTTTTTTCTCTCTCTCCTTAATTATTTCCACTTTACCCTTTCATTTTCCCAACACGTCTGCCATTCTTTCACTTCAGCAGTCGCCTCTATTCATTTTACATTTTTTTCACCTTCCTCTTGATTCACTTCACCCCATTTCATTTATCTCCCTCTCCACCTTTTTAAACCCTTGCTAAGATTCTCTCTCTCTCTTAAATGACTAGAACTCAATCAGTGGCTAATCTCACCAAAAGCCTTCTTGATTGTCACTCTGATAATCATGATCCTATGCTTATCTTTGGCTCTTCTGAGGAAGCCTTTTTATATTTTCGGCACTCATTTGTCGCTAAGAAATACTCCGCTCCAAGCCCCAATTTACCGGTAAAAAAATCTCGTTTGACTCCTGTAAATTCTCTTTTACCAGAGTACATACATAAATTTTGGACTTTTTCACAAAGGGACAAGTTTATAGTTTTTAAAAACCGCTCAATTATGACTGGACGGATATTAAATCTCTCCTAGTTAAAGGAATCTCACTGCAATGTACGTTCCTTTTTCAAATCTCAAGATTTATCTCTAGTTTTTCATCTCTATGGACTGGAATTCTATGAGGACCCATTGCGCATGTTTTATGCAAACCTTCGCCTTGTTGAAGACAGTGGCGAACTGGAGACTCTAATGCTTGGCACAAGAAACATTCTCAATGATTTTTTGTTTGAAAAAGTTTTTGACACAAAATTCTCAGGATTAATTCCCTTAATGAGTGGTTCCTGGCCTGAAGATTTTGAATTTAGATTTGAGGAAGCTAAAAAGGTTGTGTATGACCCGGACATCAATTCATTCAACTTTGGTACCCTGTCTCTCTACTTTAAATACCATTTCATGGCTCATACCATCGTCACCACACTGTTTCCTCGAAAGGGCTCTTTTAGCAATATGACATATCGTGATGTGTTTGTGTTGTACTACATGGTGAAAAAGTACAAAATATATTGGGTCATTTCATTTTGAGAATACATGCTGGAAAGTGTTATTTATGCTCATGCCTCCGCTAGCCTTCCTTATGGACTACTGATTACTAGAATCCTCATCTATTACTCCATTGATCTATCTGTATACCAAGTAGTGGAAGTCTCCGTAACTTATGATTCCAAGACCTTTTCTAACACGGGATACATTTTTTTGGACAATGAATGGAGCAAGAAGGACTTTGCAAAAGTAAAATCAGATCTTCCTAAGCTAAGCTAGTCTAAATTTAACCCTATGCTTCCTATGTTGAAGAAATTATAGGAGCTCAAGGGTTTATAAAGACAATTGAGGAAGGGTTGATGCTTCTTCAAGAGTCGACTAACAGGCTGCTACAGTTGGGGAAGACACAAGCACTGGTGTAGGCAAGGTACGACTCACTATTGACAGATTCAAATAGGAAGGCTTCAAGTTTTTTAATAAGTTGTTTGCTAGCGTGAAATCTCTGAAGTTCAAAACCAACTTCTCAAATAACAACCTTGTAATATCAGTCTAGAACTCTAATTCCTCCTTCTCTAAGAATGTCAAAAAATCAAATGAATGTTTCTGTCAAAACATACAAAATACTCTTACATATTTTCTTGCCAAGCATTAAGATAAGACTTTTATTCAAAAAGGGGTCCTGATACCTTTTGGGGGGGTTGTAAATAATTTTTAACGCACTCTGCCATACTCTTTTTTTGGGATAGTACTTTGACTGCTTATCTGCTATGTGCTTGATATTTCTCTTTGCCTGCATTTTTTTTGTGTGTTTTTCTTTTTTATTATGTCAAAAGGGGGAGAATATAAAAATATCATAATGGCCTTCGAGTCAGGGGGAGCAAGTCGACTATTGGAACAGGGAAGTCAACTGATGTTTATTGTTTGTCATTATCAGAAAAGGGGAGATTGTTAATTCCACATTCACATAATATGTTTTAATAATGACAAACTAATAAACAAATATTTTGTAGGATACAATGAAGATACAATTGCATCAAAGAAGATCTCTCAGGAGAAACATATGGAAAAATATCTTGCACAAGGAAATTAGTATCCACATATAAGGAGACGATGCTGAATTGGAATAGCATTAATCAAGGATATTATTAGATCCTTAAGTATAAGGGAGATG
Source organism: Capsicum annuum (assembly GCF_002878395.1). Lineage (NCBI taxonomy): Eukaryota > Viridiplantae > Streptophyta > Magnoliopsida > Solanales > Solanaceae > Capsicum > Capsicum annuum. Next base: position 169,839,423 of record NC_061119.1, read on the forward strand.
ATTGACGGTCAATCACAACAACATCTCTCATGATAAGGAAAAAAGAAAGAATATCACACCCTCTACATGGACATATCTGATATGGATATGTATGGTTATGAGCTTATATTTGAGAAAAAAAGGTTACAACCACAAGTATGGACATATCTGATATGGATGTACCACATGGTGCAATCCCTCAATCAAGGAATCAATTCAAATCCTTGATTAAGAAGAAATCCTTTGGGTTTCCTTATGAATAGAGGTAGTCGAAGTAGCTTAAGGATATAAAAGAAAAGATTGAAGACGGAAGATAATATGCAACTTCACAGGATATTCTTAGTGTGTCTCAATCATAGTCTCAATAAAGCTATTTAATTCTTATTTTACAATAGTTACAAAAGAGAAAGATCGAGTCAACTTAGTCATACCCTTTGAGGTTGTGTCATAAGATCTAAAAATTCAAATAAGCTTCAAAACTTGTCTACTACATTTGTACTCCGACTCCACATTGAAAAGCTCTAAGGGAACTTTTGAAACCCAAGGGAACTGGAAGTAGGCACCACATTGGTGTTCCAAAATAGGATAAATCTTTGTGTCTTTATTTCAATTACTTTTGTACTTGCTTATTTATTTGAATCTAATAAGTTCTAGTAAGTATATTGATCTGCAGGTGAGTTGACTATCAAGGCAGACTAATCAACTCAAGAAAAGTTTTTCAATTCACCCCTTCTGTTGAATTTCAGCAGGGGCATTAGTCAACCCAAAAGACATGACAAAGAACTTATAATGAGCAATTGAGTCTGAAAATTTGTCTTCGAAATATCCAAAGCTCTAATATTCAACTGGTGATAATCGGATCTCAAATCAATCTTTGAAAAAACTACAACACCCTGAGCTGATCAAATAAATCATCATTGTGAGAAAGAGGATACTTATTCTTAACGATTGCCTTGTTCAACTATTGATAATCAATACACATCCGCATAGACCCATCCTTCTTCATAAACAAGACAGGCGCACCCCAAGGCGATTCACTAGGTCGGATAAATCCCTTATCCAACAACTCCTACAACTGATCCTTTAATTCCTTCAACTCGATTTGAGGCATCTTATAAGGAGTAATATAAATGATCTTGCTACCCAGCTCAACATCAATGGAAAAATCAATATCATGATTCGGAAGCATACTAGGAAAATCCATAGGGAACACATCCACAAACTCACAACAGCACAAACAGATTCTAAGAAGTAGGAAAAACAACACTAGTATCACAAATATGAGCTAAATAAGATAAACATCCCCTCTTAACCAATCTATGACCCTGAAAATAAGATATGAACCTTTTAGGACCCGAATAAAGCTCACCCTTCCAAGCTAGCCTTGGCACACCCGGTGGAGCTGAAGTCACTATCTTAGCAAAATACTCTAAGACGGTATGATAAGGAGCCAACCAATACATACCCAAAATAATATCAAAATCAACCATATCCAATGCAATAAATCTACCCGTCACATGGCCTCAAAAAGTCACAACACAAGATCGGTGCACCCGATCCGCCATTAAAGAATCTCCTACAAGGATAGCTATATACATGAATAGGCATGGCAAGAGGCTCACTAAAAGAATCAAAACCCAAAGAAAAATATGCAGACACATAGGAAAAGGTTGATCTGAGGTCAAATAACATAGATATAGATCTGAAAAAATGGGGATGATATATGTGATCACAGGATCAAACCCTCTACCTCAGGTCTGGATGGTAAAGCATAACATAGTCCATGACCACCAATTGATTGAATAGCCTCGCGATCACCACCACAACCTCCACTTTCTATGTTTCTCATGCCTCTAGTAACAAATCTACCTCTCACAACTATAATTAGAGTAGCCCTAAAAATATGGCGAGGACAATCCTTAGACACATGGCCAATCTCATCACAAACATAGAAACTCTAAACGTGCCCTGATGACCACCCGACACTACTGAACCAGAGACCTATAAGAACCATTAAAATCTCTACCTTGAGAAGTTTGACCTCTAAACTTACCAAAATAGTGCACCTTCTTGGCGCCTTTGTGAGATACCTAAAAAATAGATCCGTGCATCTATGCTTGATCCTCTATACTCTGGAATAACACCCCAAACACTATCATCTATGTCACGGCTTGTTGTAGAGCAGTGATGTTGCCCAAAACTAACTCTAATAGAAGTATGTTGCAATCGATGGCAAATATAACAACCCAACTAGGTTGGGTTCGAACCCACAGAGAAGATGTTGAATAGTTACTTGACTTAATGTAATTCACGAGCAGTACAGGAAAGTAAATGGGGGAATTTTGTATCAAATACAAGTAGTAACAAAAACTTGAGTGCTTTTGAGTTGTAAACTATAAAAAATGAACACTAGGATTGTGTTCCCCTGGCTTTTTAACTACATAAATTTCTCATGTTTAACCCACCTATTCTGTTGTTATACATGTAAAGTCTATAAGATATGTATTATCAGTCGTCTTATAAAATTGAAGATAAATCTCACCCTTTACAGGTTCAGTCTCTGGGCATCTCCTTGTTGCTCTTTTCTACGACCTCAATTCACTATCACCTTGTAAGATCAAGTTATTAGAGAAGATGGTTGGGACTATAAGATGGAGGTGAATCCCAAATCACTATCCTAATATTCTTTTCCCAATCACAAACTCCCTTGTAAGGATGAATACAAATACAGGCTATCTCAAGCTTATGTAGCAGCTTAGAGATTAATTATTGTGAAGAAGATTAAGATACATGCATAAACCCTAAAATAGATAAATATCACACTTTCACTACGTATCTAATCTGCCAGGGTTTTTGTAACGCTAGTCAAGGAGATCAGTCATTCATTTTCATGTAAGAATCCATAATTATCAATGAAGAAAACATGTAATTAATTACCCAAAAATAAGATGATTAAACTCCAAAGTCTTGAATTAAATAAAACCCCAAAATCTTAAGAATAATTATAAAAGTATGTAAACTATTGTAAGAATGTGTAACCTAATAAAAGCTAAACCCTAGGATATTTATAGTATCTCAAAATAACATAGAAATCCTATAAAAATCGAAAAGGTAAAGTTATGTTGGCACTCGATATGACTCAGTATTCAACTCATACCGACATCATACGAGTTGTACTATGCCTTCTCGTATCCATTCCAGTGTTTTATTTCCCAAGGCTTCAACTTTCTGTTCTTCATACAACTTAAGATTATGAGTTATATCTAGACAATAAGACTCGTGTTCTTCACTCGTATACACCTGGAACTTCTGTCTTTCCAAGATTTGAACACTGGTCTATAAACAACTTCACTATATGTGTCATACACAGACTTCTGACTCATATACTTCTAAGACTTCAACTTTTGATGGTAGCTTTAGATTCTACTATGCTTACAAATTTTTCATACGACTCGTATCCTTGCTTATGAATTGGATGCTTAAGTCAATATTCTCCATACTTAGATTATTAGTTTGGCTTTAGGTTCTATTCTGCTATGGGTCGGCCTGCGAATTGTATAGTGTGTTGACGACTCATGAAGTGACTCGTACCTTGACCAGTCTTGCTCTTTTTTAGGTCTTTCTATTCCAAATTCAGTCCAACACTCTCGTAGACCTGTTTTGCCTACAAAAATACAAAAATGTATCATATATCCTAAAACAACCTATTACACACATAAATTCTTGGTTTTAAAACAACCTGTTTCCATGACACATCAACACCCTCAACTTTTTATATGTCCTCAGGCAAACAACAATTAAGCTCTATAACTCAACTTGATGCTTAAATAAGAAGATCATAAGCTACCTATGGCAGTGATTTTGAATTTAATTTTCTTATACAGTATTTCCCTCACCTAATCTCACTTTTCAAAAACCAACTGTGTGTAACAATTCAGCACACGGAATAAAAATAAGGGAATCCAAAGATGGCATTACATTTGCAATAGAAAACTGGGCGTAGATACAAATTACATCCACCAAACAATCTAGAAACTTAGCAACATAACCCATGTGCGCTCACTATCAAAGAAATCACATTCACTCTTATTAGGGATCGACTAATTTATTTAGGGATATAACAAATACTCTCTCGCTCACAAAGAAGTATCCCCGGTGTATACAGAATACCATAGTCTTGTCCGTATGCTCTCTTTCTAATTTTTAGACAGTCGTGGTAGTAACGTAGGCTTGGGATGGTATGATATCTGTTGGAATTCATTTAGTTACTATGCCTCCTTGACACTACGCTTTTTTTTAAGGTCCACTAATTTCTCCTTTTTTCACCCTTATGTCTCCCTTTGTATTTTGAGCACTTTCATCTCAAACCAGGATGGTTTTCTCACTTTATTTTCTTTTTCATTTCATTACACTTTTCCCTCTCTTTTTTCTTTTATTTTCACCATACCTGTCCAAGTTTCAACTATTTTTCTTCTACACATTTTCTTCATACTCATTTTCTCCTACTCACCCCTATAATAGCCACCGTTAACTTAGGTAATTTTACTAAGTTGAGGTGTATAGTGTCCAAGAAGGACCAGGGCCAAATAGGTTCATTTTAAGAGAAATGGGAAGGTGAAATTGGTGTAATCAACAAAATAAGTCTATTCAAGCTCAAATATTTAGATCAAAGGGATTCATACTTTTTGGTTAGGGTATTTAGGTTAAGGTGAACTCATAATAAAAAGGACCTATGATCACTTCTTACTCTACTATCTTAGACCTAGGTAAAAGCAACCGGGCAAGTTCTACATTCATACATACCAGGAACTCAGTTATTTCTCACACGCACTTGCACAGGGTTACCTTGGTAAGTACCATTCATCTAGTTATGCAACTATTTATCCCTAGTTGTTCTGTGATGGTTACGGTTTGGTGGTACAAGCTGTTAGGGGTGGTAATGGGTCATTTGGTCAAACCTTTCTCAAATTAGTAACTTAGTGATGGGGGTCGACTAATAACCACCTGCGATATTTTTATAGTCTTTAGTTAGGGGCATTATGGACATTTCTCCTTTTAACTCCCTTTGAGGCCACAACTAAAACACCTTTTAGGACTTCATTAACACACTATTCCTAATACAACACTTTCAAACTCTCTCTTCAAATAAAGCTAGGGTTTCATTAAGATAATCAATTAAGGATTTCAAGGGTGGTTTCTCTCCGTATCTCTTGGCATCTAAGGCATGTGAATCTTCCCTCATTGTTATTTCACTAAAGGCATGTGTTTTAAGGAATGGTTTACATGGTACTATTATGGTTTTGAAATAAAGGTTGGGGGTTTTGGATGTTCATGGTTGATTAATGTTTCTCATGTTTTTAATTATAGTTTTTCATATTTTTCTTTTGGTTTTCCACATATGGGTATATGGGAATAGTGATTAAATTGAGGGGTCATGGTTAAGCCCTAAATTATGATGATTTTTGCTTTAATAATGGCATTCCCTCAACCTGTTTGTGAAATTATCAATGACAATGATTTTGTCACACTATTTGAAAAGTTTTAGAGTCTATGCACGGCATAAATAGCTAAAGAAACATGAAATGGTTTTGGTTGGTTTCATATGAGAGCCATAATTTGATTATAAATGATTTTTGTTTAATTAGAAATGGTGGAGTCAATTTTTATTTAATGGTTTATGTGGCATAAGGTAATAGACTTGCAAGCTCTAATTTTGGTATGACGATACCAATGGTTAATGCCTAATTAAAAGACTCATTGGTAAATGGTTTGTTATGTGTAAAAGGTTTAATTGGGCTTAAAGGGGGTTAAGTGGCAAAGCCGTGGAAGGTGAAAGTCTCGAGGGGGCCGACATTAGACACTCATATTTGCCGATGTAAGGGTGGCCTTAGTGGTCGTCTACATGATGTCACACTTTATATTTTTGGGGATGTACTAGTCATCCCAGGTTCTTTTCTTTGGTCATGTGGCTAACACGCACTTGGGCCCTTTCAGCAGGGAAAACTGAACCCATATAACTCGTGGGTGGTTTTAGGATGGCAGTACTACACAACTCAGGTTAAGATTTTAAATACATACTAAACCCAGTTCCCTATCTCGGTATGATATAAAGGTATATATGATATTGCGTATGGTTATTTGATTTGGTTTTAAATTGATGACATTATCTTATATTTATTCCTGCATGCTAGCATTTACCCCGCTAACCATCTTTGATCGTTGTATCTTTATCGATGCAGAAATCGATCATACTACTATTCCTCATACTCAGTGACTTAAATTTAGGGATAGCTTTATGTCAGATTGAAGTGGTGAGCTTCCATACTCCAAAAAACTTTATTTTATGATATGGACTTCTTTTTATTTTTGTTATTTCTTTTATTTTAGTTTTGTCTCTTATCGAAGGCATATCCCGACCGGATGTTCTTTGATTCTGTTTAGAGGTTTTTTCAAATAACTATGGGCATGAGAGGTATCGATATTAGTGTTACCCTTGGTATTGGTATTAGCATTGATATTGGAAATGGTTGGTTAATTTGTTATGGATTTTGACTTTGGTTTTAAGATTACTATTATGTCTTTGGATTATTACTATTTTATCTTATATGTTCGGAATTCATCCGACATGTGGTGTGGGATAGTTAACGATGGGGTATTGGGGGTGGTCTTCGATCCTGGTTGGACTTGAGATGCCCGACATGACTAGGCCCTAGTCTGGTTTATGTCAGATTGGTATCATAGCCCTAGGTTCATGGTCAATTGGGTCTTTAATAAAGTCATGTTGAGTAGAGTCTCTTTTAAGGGTGTGTAGCACGCCACACTTATAAGTGAGAGGCAACAAGGCATTTAGCAATATTTCTCTTTCTTGTGTTCTATTTTTGAGTTTTAGAGACCAAGGTCCTAAAATCTTCTCTAATACCCGTTTGTTCATTATTTAGATCATGCCTCCTCGATGATCTAAAGCTCATGGAAACTCCTTTGTCCCACTTGGGGACAATTCTAATGGGACATACTCTGCTTATGGGGTCCAAATCTAATCTAAGGGTACAGATATTGATTGTCCTCCTGAAGTTCCATCAATCCCTTCTAGACCTCCTCGAGCTCCTCAGGCAGATGTAATAAATGTTAAGTTTTGTCAGTCTCTCCATATGTTATCACAGTTGGTAGCTTCTTAGTCCAAGTGTGGTGCTTCTATTACTCCATCTTCTGAGGCCACAAAGTTTGGCAAGTATATGAGGTTGAGCCCTCCTGTGTTCAATGGTGTTAAGGTTGAGGAGGATCCTCAAGATTTTATTAATGAGATGGAAAAAATCTTCTAAGTTATACATGCTACTAACATAGAGGGTATGGAATTTGCTGCCTACCAACTAAAAGATATATCATACCAATGGTATAAGGAATGAAAACAGTCAAGGGGTGACGATGCGGAGTCATCCCTGTGGGATAATTTATCTAATGCTTTTCTGGACCGTATCTTTCCCTAGGAGTTGAAGGAGGCAAAGGTGGAAGAGTTTGTTAACTTAAAGCAAGGCAAGATGTCAACCAAGGAGTATGCCTTGAAGTTTTACCAGTTATCGCGGTATGTTTCGGAGTTAGTTTCTAGCATGAGGGCTAGAATGAGAAAGTTTGCTTTCAGATTATCCTGAGACTTGATTTTGAAGAGTAAGGTTGCCTTGTTGAACAAGGATATGGAAATCTCCAGATTGGTTGTTTATATGCAGCAGGTCAAGAAAGAGAAGAAGAAGCAGGCTGAAATTGGGGTGTGGCAGAATAAGAAGTTTAGATTTTTTTTTTATCATGGTGGTAGTCAACATCAGAGTGGCAGGGATGGTAAAAAGTGGTCCAAGAAGAGGTGGGGTAATTCTGGGTCTTACTCGACAGCTAGTTCTCCCTACCTAAAGTCTTTGGGTGACAAGCATTTCCATGGTGGTGACTATTAGAGGGGACAAGGTCCCCAATCTCATGCTAGTGGGGCCCAATCAGCTTTATCCTATCCTCTCTGTAAATTTTGTGGTCTATTACATTGGGGTTACTGTGATAAAGAAAAGGACAAGTTCTTCACTTATGGTCATCCAGGGCATATGGTTAAAAGTTATCCTATTGGTAAGGGTACCTCTGAGAAAACAAAGTTCATGTTGCCTCTTCTTCAGCTCCGACACCAAGGGGTGCCCCATCTGGATCCAAAAATGGTCCATTTGGATCCAGCAATGGTCAAAATCGACTCTATCCTCTCATTACTCATCAGGAGTCTGAGGCATCACCTGATGTCATTACTGGGATGTTGAAACTCTTTTCTTGTGATATGTACTATTTACTTAACCCGAGGTCTACTCTTTCTTATGTGACCCCATTTGTGGCTGTGCATTTTGGTTTTGGTCCCGAGTGTATTTTGGACCCCTTTTCTGTTTCTATCCCAATTGTGACTTTGTGGTGGCTAGAAGATTCTATAGGGGTTATGTAGTATCTGTGGGTGGTTGGGAGACTTTGGTGGATCAGTTAGAGTTAGACATGGTTGATTTCGATGTCATATTGGGGATGGATTAGTTGCACTCATGTTATGTTTCTCTAGACTATTAGACTAGTAAGGTCATGTTTAAATTTCCTAATGAGTTAATTATTGAATGGGGTGTCCCTATCTCCAAAGAGAAGGTTCATATCACATCTTAAAGATCAAAGATTAATATCCAAGGGGTGTCTCTATCATTTGGTTCGGGTTAAAGATTCTAACTCGGAAAGTCCTTCTTTACATTCTGTCCCGATGGTGAGAGAATTTCCTGAGGTCTTCCCTGATGACCTTCCTGGTATTTCTCCTAATAGGGAGATTGATTTTACGATAGATATTGTTTTGAAGACTCGTACTATCTTTATTCCCCATATAAAATGGCTTAGACTGAGATAAAGGAGCTTAATAAGCAACTAAAGGATCTTTTAGACAAGGGTTTCATTCGTCCTAGTGTGTCTCCGTGGGGTGCACCAGTTTTATTCGTGCATAAAAAGGATGGATCCCTTTGGATGTGTATTGATTGTCGATAGCTGTAAGGTGACGGTAAATAATAAGTACCCTCTTCCAAGGATAGATGATTTATATGACCAGCTTAAGGGTACTAAGTTTTTTTCTAAGTTTGATATTCAGTCTGGGTATCATCAGTTAAATATTAGGGAGGTAGATTGTAATGCCCTAATTTTCTAGAACTGGAACGCCACACGATGCTCATGATCCCGAAGGACCACAAGCTAACCCTCTACTGATATCTGTACCTGAGAACTGCATAATATAGGTAAATAATGTAGAAAACTGGCAGAAACTTGCCATAAGGTTCAAAACATCTAAAATACTCAAAACTGAAAATTGAAAACTGATACATCTGTCTGAAAAGCCTCTAACTGTCTGAACTATGGAGTTGATGGGACATGTCCCCAACTAACTCCGTCTACTAAAAATAAACTGAGTCTAATGCCATAGTAAAATAAGGATCATCCTCGAATGAAAAGGATTCACTGCTACGTCTACTGCTGCTGACTAAGTCTGGACTACTAAGGGTCCTCTGGATCTTGCGCTTGGTATAAGAAACCATAGCACAAGAGAAAAGTATGTGTTAGTACTTTGAATGTACTGGTATGCTAGATAAGGTAGGGCTAAATGCAAAGTCTTATACATAAACAATTACTTAGCTGAATAATCATGAGAGTACTGAATGAGGACATATGCATGAATGCACAAACCAAAACTGGAATCACAGTAACACTGACTACGAACTCTAAATACTAGTTTCTGATTACTGTCTTACTGATGTCTAAGTATACTAGCACTGATGTCTGAGTTTACTAATACGGAGAGACTGAATAACTGAGTCTATTAAGATTGATGTCTAATCTTGTTGATACTGATACCAATTTATTATATCTGAGATCAAGCCTATATAATGGGTGACCTCTGAGTCTACTGATAATGACTATGATTGTCTGAATTTGAGATCAAGCCTATATAACGGATGATCTCTGAGTCTACTGATAATGAATATGATTATCTGAATCTGAGATCAAGCCTATATAATGGGTGATCTCTGGGTTTACTGATAATGTATGATTGTCTGAATCTGAGATCAAGCCTATATAATGGGTGATCTCTGAGTTTACTGATAATGAATATGATTGTCTGAATCTGAGATCAAGCCTATATAATAGGTGAGCTCTGAGTCTACTGATAATGAATATGATTGTCTGAACCAGAGATCAAGCCTATATAACAGGTGATCTCTGAGTCTACTGATAATGAATATGATTATCTGAATCTGAGTTCAAGCCTATATAACGGGTGATCTCTAAGTCTACTAATAATGAATATAATTGTTTGAATCTGAGATCAAGCCTATATAACGGGTGATCTCTGAGTCTACTGATAATGAATATGATTGTCTAAATCTGAGATTAAGCCTATATAACGGGTGATCTCTGAGAAGTAGTCAAGCCTAGTATAACGGGTGACTCCTCAGCTGAATTCTATTACTGAGACTGAATCTGAAACTGAGACTATGGGAGGTAGTCATCTAACCAACATGCCCCTTCTACCTAGTTGGGGTCCAACCTGTACCCCAGTTGGAAAGGTGTCAGTACCATGCCACGGGTAAAGACATCTTTTCAAAAAAACAGGATGCCAAGCCTATTATAATGGGTGACACCTGGGCGGAGCCAAGTCTAATATAACGGGTGACCCCTATGAGGTAGTCAAGCCTAATATAACGGGTGACTCTTCATCCTGTGATAGCTACGCAGTTATGGAGTTTAGGGATTGCTACTAATGACTCTGTCTAGAATAACGGGGAGGTCGTCATCCCTGCCCTCGCTCGGTGCTGAATCCTAACCATCCCTGCCCTCGCTCAATGCTGAATCCTACTCCTAATTGAATAGACACTAAACTGATTCTTAGATCGTACTAGACTGAGCTAGATCTGTTACTGATTATCTTACTTGACTAATCTGATTGAGTTCACCTGGTTTTGTTGACTGGCGGAATACTACTAAGGTCTGAACTGAATATTGAACTTGATTAGACTAAATACTGAGATTACTGAGTTTCTGTACGTCCTGTAACTGTCTGAGAGTACTGAGTTCTGTAACTCACTGAGTTCTAAGAATTGTGGCTTGATTGAGATTATCGTGAAAACTGACACTGGCTCTAGACTTGCAGCTAATTTGTTGGGTATAAATACCCCCAGGACTCGATAACATACAAGTAAAACATAAACATTCTTGAATAATTATGACCATGAACATTCATTCACCATTACAATCATTAAAGCATCTCTTCAAGCACTTGGAAATCATAAACATATGATAGTATAGGGAGACATGCTATTGGTTCATACTCCATTTAACAAGGTCTTGCAACAAACATTTAATATTCATTTAAGAGCATATAATTGGTGGATTTCATGTTAACATGTCACAATTCATTCATTAAGGCTTTTCAACAAACACTTGGCATGCATGAGCTTGCACACAATTGGATATTTCTAGTCAACATGTTATAATGGCTCTAATTCCTTGACATAAGCATTTTATCAAACATATGGGGAGTATGCTTTTGTTGTTCAACAATTTCTACACTCAATTGACATAAACACATCACTTAACATGTAAATTGAAGAGGGTTTATCATAAACATCATACAATTCATCACATACTAGAATCAACTCTTGAGATTTTATAAACAAAACATGAATTTAACTCAATAATAACATGAACTTCAATTTCAATTCACATGAATCATGAAAACTCATAAATATAAGATCTTTGAATTTAGAAAAAGGATTCTTGAATTTCTTGGGTCGAAGGAGCCTAAAAATCAACATCTGCATACCTTACTTGATCCTCGGAAGATCAACGGTGAAACCTTGATGATTGGGGTCTTGATTTTGGAACCCTAGCTCTTATTCTTGAGGGAAATTAAGAGAAAACAATAATATTTGAGTATAATATGGCTGAATCTCATGCAAAAGAGTAAATATAGGGGTAGAAAAATAACCTTTTTGACCTTGGAATTAAAATAACAGAATCTAAAAAATTCTAATTTTTCATGCTGGCGCGACGCGCCATAATCGCACCATAATCGCGCCAGCTTACTGGAAATTGGACAATTGGAAAACTGAGCCTTAGCGTGACGCGGTAGCAATCGCGTTGCCAACTTGGTTGCAAACTAGAAAGACACCGCGACGTGTTGGAATCACGGAGGCTTACGGGATTTTGACAATTGTCATTTTGGCTGGCTCCGCAACGCACTAAAGTACCAGGTGGTACACTGTCTCACTAAAATAGCTCTAACTCTTTGCTCGAATGTCGTATTAAGACAAATTTGGTATTGATGGAAAGCTTATTCGATTTTCCACGTGATAAAAAGTCAAAATCTTAAAAATTTCATATGTAATAAAATATATTCATCTATGAAGTAAGATCTTTGATGTTCTAAAGATGAATTTGAACTAGGAGAAGGGTGGGGTATTACATGGATATCCCTAAGACTGTATTCCATACCCTGTATGGGCATTTTGAGTTCTCAGTTATGTCTTTTGGATTGACTAATGCCCAGCGGCATTCATGGACTTGATGATAAGTTCTTTTGTCAGTTTTTAGACTGTTCGTCATTATGTTCATAATGATATTCCAGTGTACTCTAAGAGTGAGGTGGACCAAGATAAACACCTCTTATTGTGTTATAGACCCTGAAAGATCAGCAGTTGTATGCCAAATTTTTGAAATGTGAATTCTGGTTGAATATTATCACTTTTCTAGGTCATGTCATTTCTAGTGATGGGATCATGATGAATCCGCAGAAAGTTACTATGGTGAAGAAGTGTCCTAGACCTATGAATCCAATCAATATTGAAAGCTTATTGGGTTTAGCTAGTTATTACAGGATCTTTATGGAAAGTTTCATCTCTATAGCTGCCCCATTGACTAAGTTGACTTAGAAGAAGGTGAAGTTCTTGTAGTCTGATATCTGCGAGGGTATTTTTGTAAAGATGAAGGATAATCTGACTTCAGCTCCAGTCTTGACCTTGTCGAAAGGTACCAATGGTTTTGTAGTCTATTGTGATACATCTCGTTTAGGGCTTGGGTATGTTTTGATGCAGCATAGCAAGGTGATAGATTATTCCTCTAGATAGTTGAAGGGGCATGAGAAGAATTATCCAACTCATGACTTAGAATTATTGGTTATGGTATTTGCGTAGAAAATCTAGCATCACTATTTGTATAGCATGCATGTGGATGTTTTTCTCAATCATAAAAGCCTGCAGTATGTGTTTACTCATAAATAGCTTAACCTCAGGAAAAGGAGATAGCTTGAGATACTCAAGGATTACGACATGAGTCATCACTATCATCTAGGTAAAGCTAATGTGGTTGTTGATGCTCTTAGTAGGTTATCCATGAGAAGTCTGGCTCATATGGATGAAGGGAAACTAGAGTTGGTAAAAGACATTCACCGTCTGGCTAACCATAAAGTTCGCCTCTTGGACTCCGAGGATAGTGGTGTGTTCATTCAGGAGGTGGCGAAGTCATCCCTGGGTGCTAAGGTGAAGGAGAAGCAAGTGTTAGATCCAGTCTTGATAAGGATCAAGGGTGATGTAGGTGGGTAGAAAGTGATATCCTTTGAGGTCAGTGGTGATGGTACCTTGTGGTACCAAGAGAGGTTGTGTGTTCCAAATGTGGATGGATTGCAAGAGAGGATCTTGGCTGAGGTGCATGAGTCGTGCTACGCTATTCACCTTGGTTTGACAAAAATTTATCATGACCTTAAGGAGATGTATTAGTGGAACAATATAAAGCGGGATATGGATAGTTTTGTGGCTAAGTGCATGGTATGCTAATAAGTGAAAGTTAAGGACATGAGGCCCAGAGGATTGTATCAAGAAATAGAGTTTCCTATTTAGAAATGGGAGGTGATCAATATGGATTTTGTTACCGATCTTTCTTGGTCTAGGAATTAGTTTGATTTGGTTTGGATCATCATGGATAGGATGACAAAGTCTGCTCACTTCTTGCCAGTGTGGACAAATTTTTTGGCAGAGGATTATGTAAGGTTAAACCTCCAGGAGATTGTGAAGTTCATGCAGTGCCTGTTTCGATCATCTCGAATCGTGGTACACAGTTTTCATCACACTTTTGGCGGTTGTTTAAGAAAGGTTTGGGGACTAAAATGAGTCTTAGTATGGCTTTCCACCAGCAGTCGGATGGGCAAGAGAAAAGGACTATTTAGATATTTGAAGAGATTCTTAGAGCTTGCATGATTGACTAAGGTGGTAGTTGGGTTGAGCATTTTCCTCTTATAGAGTTTGCATATAATAATAGCTACCACTCTAGCATTGGGATGGCTCTATTTGAGGCCTTGTATGGTAGGAGGTGTAGGTATCCTATTAGGTGGTTTGAGGTTGATGAGGCAGAGATATTTGGTTTGAATTTATTTAACCAAGATATGGAGAAGGTAAAGGTGATTCGAGATAGGCTTAAAGCTTTCCAAATTTGCCAAAAATCTTATACAGATGTGTGGAATAGGAAGTTAGAGTTTGAGGTAGGGGATAGGGTATTCTTAAAGGCGTCTTTCATAAAGGGAGTGATGCGGTTTGGGAAGAAGGGGAAGCTCAGTCCCCGGTATGTTGGCCCGTACTTAGTTTTGAGAAGGGTTGGCAATGTTGTATATGAATTAGAGTTGCCTTCTAGATTGAGCGTCATTTACCCAGTGTTCTATGTTTCTATGTTGAGGAAGTGTATGGGTGATCCGTCGCAGACTGTACCTATTAAGGATATTAGAATTTTGGATTTTTTTTCTTATGAAGAGGTCCTGGTTGGAATCTTGGATTAGTAGTTCGTTGGTTGCGGACCAAGGACGTAGTTTTGGTAAAGGTTCTATGGAGGAATCACTAGGTTGAAGAGGCTACATGGGAAGTTGAAGAGGACATAAAGTCCAAGTATCCATTTCTATTTCCCATTCTAAAAAATCATGCTTAAGGTATGTGTTGCTCTTAGCATCATTGTTTTCTGTCTTTGTTAAAGGTAGATGGTAAATTCCTTGGTAATCTATTTTCTGTATTAAAGGTAAGAGTAGAGACATTTGGGGCTTTTATCGTGCTAGTCAATGCATTGTTCCATCATTCGGGGATGAATGATCAAAGTGGGGGAGAATTGAAACACCCTGGGTTTTGGCCCTTGGGAATTTCCTGAACTTTAGGCTCACTGTCCTAGTAAAAGACTCAATATATGAGTTGTATGGTGTAGGTATAGGTTAGGTGACCCTAGTCGTGAGGCATCCAGTGAATGGTGGTTGGGGTTCTGTCGTGGTTACGGTTTGGTGGTACGAGTCGTATTGGGTGGTAATGGGTCATTTGGTCAAACCTTTCTCAAATCAGTAACTTAGTGACTAGACTTAATTCTGAGAATAAGTGGCTCACTAAGAGCCATGATAATAGGTTACAGATGGTAAGGTTGAGTCGTATGTTGTCCAGTGTCCAATCCCTTTGAGTTTTGTTTGGAATACGACTAGAACATACGAGTCGTATGGTCTGGTAATGAGTACGGCCATGGGGTCATATAGTGGATAGTGTATGGGCATCTAACTCATTGTCTTGGTGATGACGCAAAGGTACGAGTTGTATGTTATGGTCATGAGTCACGAGGGTTGAATTGCAACCACCTGCGATATTTTTACAGTTTTAAGTTGCGGGCATTCAGGACATTTTCCCTTTTAACTCCTTTTGAGGCCACGACTTAAAATACCCTTTAGGACTTTATTAACAACACTATTCCCAATACAACACTCTCAAATTCTCTCTCTTAAACTCTCTCTTTAAGTAAAAGCTAGGGTTTTATCAAGACAATCAATTTAGGCTTTCAAGAGTGGTTTCTCTCTGTATCTCTTGGTATCTAAGGCATGTGACTCTTCCCTCATTGTAATTTTGCTAAAGGCATGTGTTTTAATGTATGGTTTACATGGTATTGTTATGGTTTTGAAATAAAGGTTGGGAATTTTGGATGTTCATGGTTGATTAATGTTTCTCATGATTTTAATTATGGTTTTTCATATTTTTCTTTTGGCTTTCCACGTGTGGATGCATGGGAATGGTGATTAAATTGAGGGTTCATGGTTGAGCCCCAAATTATGATGATTTTGGCTTTAATAATGGCATTCCCTCAACCTATTTGTGAAAATATCAATGAGAATGATTTTGTCACACAGTTGAAAATTCTTGGACTCTTTGCATCACATAAATGGTTAAAGGAACACGAAATGGTTTTGGTTGGTTTCATATGGTTTTGGAAAGGCCTTGGTGGCCATGATTTGATTATAAATGATTTTGGTTTAATTGGAAATGGTGGAGTCAAATTAGTTTTAATGGTTTATATGGCATAAGGTAATAGACTTACAAGCTCTAATTTTGGTATGACAATACCAATGGTTAATGCCTAATTAAAAGACACATTGATAAATAGTTTGGTTATGTGTAAAAGGTTTAATTGGGCTTAAAGGGGGTTGAGTAGCAAAGTTGTGGAAGGTGGAGGTCCCAGGGGGACCGACATTAGAAACTCGCATTTGACGATGTGAGGGTGGCCTTGGTGGTTGTGTGCATGATGTCACACTTTATATTTTTGGGGATGTTCTAGTCATCTCAGGTTCTTTTCTCCGGTCGTGTGGCTAACACGCACTGGGCACTTTCAGTAGGGGGAGCTGAACCCCTATAGCCCGTGTGTGGTTTTAGGACGGCAGAGCTGTACAACCTAGGTTAAGGTTTTAAATGCATGATAAACCTCGTTCCTTATCCCGGCATGATATATTGGTATATATGATATTGCATATGGTTATTTGATTTGGTTTTGAATTGATGACATTATATTTTTATCCCTGAGTTACATATTAGTGTTTACCTCGCTAACTGTCTTCGATCGTTGTATCCAACGCGATGTAGGAACCAGCCATACTACCATTCTTCCTGCTCAGAGTCAGATTGAAGTGGTAAGCTTCCATACTCCGGAAGACTCCTTATCATTCTATGGACTTCTTTTTATTTTTGTTGTTTCTTTGGTTTTGGTTTTTGCTATGGTCAGGGGCATATCCTGACCGGATGTTCTTTGATTCTGGTTAGAGGCTTTGTCAAACAACTATAGACATGGACGATGTCCGTATTAGTGTTATCCTTGGTATTGATATTAGCATTGACATTGGAAATGGTTGGTTAATTGGTTGTGGATTTCGACTTTGGTTTTAAGCTTACTATCATGTTCTTATATTATTATTGTTTTATCTTCTTATATGTTCGAAATTCATCCGACATGTGGTGTAGGGTGGTTAACGGTGGGTTATTGGGGGTGGTCTCTGATCCTGGTTGGACTTGAGATGCCCGATACGACTAGGACCTGGTTCAAATCGTGTCGTCAAAAGCCCAAAGGGTTAGTTTAGAACAAGTTCAGTTGGGCCAAAAAACCCAAATTAGCTTAGGACAGGGTTTATGAATTTAGGCCTAATGGCCTAGGTCTTTTAGTCTCCCTCTTTCCCCTTTATATGCTAGTTGTTTTTTTAGCTTTCTTAGATTTAGTAAAAAATTTCCGTCGTCAAAACTTGTTTTGCACAAATCTTGAATAAAAAAAAATTCCTTAATTGATTTCCTTTCAAAAATTATCTTTTGTTTTTAAAGTTAGTCAAAAAGTTATTTTTAAATAGTCCGAATAACCGCAAGTTAGCGAATACTCTTGATGCCTTAATCTTTCAAGAATATTAAAGGAACCACTTATTCGGAACTTTTAAACTTAAATGATTTTTTCTGTTTTGAATTGTTTAAGTAATTTTTAAAGATTTTCTTGATTTCCCTAAATAAATTAAGTGGTGACTCTGTTTTTAAAAAATCGAGTTTGAAAACTTTTTTTGAAAGTATTCGAATTCGTAAAAAATGCAATAGTCGATTGGTGGATGAAGACCTCGTCTGTTAAATGTCCATTTTGTAGATAAAGATAGATTTTTGCCTTTTCAAGGTCTTTCATCTCAAATTCTCTCTATAGATATTCAATTGCCTTTTGAACCTCTTCTAGAGTTTCAATGAGATTTGTGTCACCAACATAAAAACGAGTATAACAAACTCTAAAGTTGTTTTCTTAATAATAATACAAGGACAAATGACATCCTTTAGGTAACCTTCATTTATCAACACGCAATTTCTCTTTTGAGTTCCTCTTTTTCTCTCCCCTAATTGTGTGAAATTTATTTCATCAAATCAACAATCTGCAAATTTAACAGTAAATAAATCTTCAATCAATGGTTCAAGGTAGAAAATTATGGAAGGTGACTCAAACCCAACATATATTCCTAATCTTTTATGAGGGCCCATCTTAGTATATTGTGGTGGTTCTACTGGCACGTATAAAACACAATCAAAAATTTATAGATGAGCAGTATTTAATTCATGATCAAAAACTAATTGTGACAGAGGATATTTATTATAATGAACCGGTCTGAGACGAACAAGTGATGTTGCATGTAAGATAGCATGACCCTTAACAGTAGTGGGCAATTTCATTTTGCTATCAATTGTAGACGTTTAATAAATGACTCTACGGGATCATTTTGAGTATGAACATAAGCGACAGGATGTTTAACTATTATCCTAATTGATACACAATAATCATCAAATGCTTGAAATGTAAATTCTCCAGCATTATCAAGACGAATAGTCTTAATGGGATAATCTGGGAATTGCACCCTTAATCGTATTATCTGTGCTAATAATTTCACAAATGCCAAGTACGAGACGATAAGAGTCACACATGAGACCATCTTAACGAAGCGTCTATTAGAAACATAAAGTACTTGAATGACCCACTAGATGGGTGAATAAGTTCACATATACCCTCATGTATACATTCTAGAAAAAAAAGAAATTTGATGCCAACTTTCGATAGCGACGACTTAGTTATCAGTTTGCCTTGATAACAAACAACACATGAAAGGTTCTTTAATGACGCCCATTTGAGTTTTCAATAATTTAGCTCATCATTATTGATCTAAGATTACCTATTCAATCTTGTCAAAGTACAAATATATTTAAATCGATAAACTTTTGATTTATGATATTGTACTTCAACTGCACTAATTTTTGCATAACATAGGTCAGAAGACAAAGTTGACAATTTTTCCAACTAACATTTCTCACCCGAGTCATTCTTGATAGTACCAAGAAATTCAACATTCATTTTTTTATTGTCTCAACATGATATCCATTTCTGCGGGTACCTTTAAAACTTAACAAGTTTTTCGAAAATTTAGAAGAGCATAATGCACATTTTACAACAAATTTCATCCCTTATGTAGAAGTATAGTAGGTCTTTTGGTGCCTTCAATCAATTTTGAATTATCAAAAATTATTGTAACATTTGATTTTCTTCAAAGAAAGCAAGAAAAATATGTCTTATCTTTAAATATGGCATGCGTTGTTCCACTATCAATTACACAAATATCCTCACGTTGATCATTAATCCAAATTGAATTTGTGGAGTATCCATATATTCTTCAAAATGAAAAAATAAACTAAACATTGTAGTATTACACAAACTTTATTTATTTACAAGGCTAGAAAAATACAAATGACATAAAAATAAACTAATACAACCAACAGAAAATAAAAATACTTAGGCTATTACAGATCCGTCACTGATGAGGTGATCTATATTTCCTCAGGAAATTTAAAGAAATTTGCAGCATCTAAAGGCATAGCTCAACATTATCTTTAGAGATAAAGTTTGCTTCTGCATTATTATCCATCTTATTCAGAGATGTTTGGTAGAGATCAACCAGGTGTCTTGGCATACGACAAATACGTGATCAGTGCACTTTTCCTCCACATCGATAGCATCTCTTTTCTGAATTATTCCTTTGCACCGCTTCAGGCTTTTCACCCTTTTTTTACACTGCTCGTGAGGAAGGTTATTATTTGGTGCAAGATGATCACCATGATTGAAATTTTGTTGGGTTCGAAATCGAGAGGGCGTCATGCGGAAACTTATAGTTGCAAATCATATAAATGACAATTCAGACGACAAAGAAAAACATACTAAAAAGATCTATTATTAATATGATTTGGTCAAATGACCTAGGGGTGTGCAAAAATAAAACCGATCGATAAATCGAATCAATAAAAATGTTATTGGGTTATTGGTATTGGGTTAATGATTTTTTATTGGTTTTATGAAGAAAAATTATTGGATAAACGGTTCAATTTTAATTTTAGCTTATTGGGTTAATGATTTTTTATTGGTTTTATGAAGAAAAATTATTGGATAAATGGTTCAATTAATTTTAGCTTATTGGGTTATTGGTTAAACCGATAACCCAATAAGGAGATACTAAATTATTGTTTTACCCCAATTTATATATATATATATATATATATATATATATATATATATATATATAATTATACACTACTTATTCACAATTCACTTATTCACAAAGTATTAACCTATTCAGGGCAACAAAGGCACAATACAAAATACGGGTTTTGTCATATTAGAAAGCTTGAAGCATTCAGTAGCTTACAACAACTAGGATTTAGATTTTTTTTTCAAACTAACATTCAGTTCAAGTTTGAAGATTCTTGTTAATGAAAATGCATCTTGTAGGAGTTCAGCGGCAACTAAGATTCTATTTTTTTATGTTAGTTGTTACTAAATCTATTTTATGAGTATTTTTTATTGGATAAACGGAAAATCAAACCATGAAGGATCAAAAACTAATAAACTGAAAACCGATTAAAAATATCTTATTGGTTGGTTATTGATTTTGCATATTTAAAAATTAAAAACCGATAAATCGAATCAATAATGCATATAATCGAACGGACCGATACACACCCTTAAAACGACCTACATATTATAAACTAATATATAAAAAAGCATAGAATCTATTAGGACTCTTTAATGACTACACTGTGGATGTTACTATGTTATGATATGAGAAGAGGAGTCTTCTATTTATAGAAGTCCAAAATCTTTCCTCCAAGAAAGGAGTTAACCAAATATGAAAAAGTTTTATATTTTCCTTTAAGAAAAAGTGAAAACAATTATGGTGTTATTTTTATTTTTCATCAATCAAAATTAATACTCAAACTTGATAAGAAAATCAGGGCCAAAATCCTAACAAATCTCTCCTTTTTGGCTTGATTTTCTTAACAAAACTTGATTCGCCTTCTTCACACAAATTATCGTCGTTCTTCACATAATCTTTATATCTACTGTCTGGAATGCTTAAAAATTTGAGCTTTTTGAGTTAAAAATATATGAGTCCTTTTGAATTAAAAGTATTGGAGCCCTTTGCAGGATTAAAAGTGAACTTTATTTTAAAAAGGCAAAAATGTAACAACAGCATTGTTGAAAATATGATTGAGAATAGTCACCGCATATAGCATTTTGGACTTCTTTTTCTTTTTTTACAAAAATCTCCATCTTCGCCAAGTTGGTTGCAACTTTGATCTTGAACTTCCTTAATCGAACCATCAGTTTTGATACCACTTGTTGGATTCGAATTTGATAGGGCATCATGCGGAAGCTTATAGTTGCAAATCATGAATGCGATAAATCAAATGACAAATAAAAATATAGAGAAAATACATCTTCCCCCCTGAACTTGTCCTCCAAACTCACTTTAGCTCTTGAACTTAACTTCTATTTATTTAACCCCCTTAACATCTTTAAAGTGTATTTGTTTCACCCCTCAAAACTGAATACCATTCTCACAATGGAGAGTGGGTTACACACGC
>NC_061119.1:169864195-169865761 GCF_002878395.1 Capsicum annuum
TTTTATCAAGTTAAAATTAATTTTTTTAAATTGTCTTATTAACAAAAAAATTCAAAAGTAAAAATTAAAAGAAATCTCATTGATGATAAGTGATTCAAAAACAAAATCATCAATTTAATTTAATTTTTATCTAAATTTTGAGGGAGTTAGATTGAAGGTTGAGATGGTGTTCAATGGAGAAAATTATTTAATAGTGTTTTCCATGTTTGTTCTTGGGTGATGTTAATGGAGGAAAGTGAAAAAAAATAAAGAAAAGTGTTGTTCTTGGGTGGTGTTGTTAATGGAGGAAAGTGAAAAAAATTTGAGGTTGTTAATGGAGGTTTGAGTGTTATTGTTGATGATGAGTTGAAGAAGAAAGAAGAAAAAAGTATCTATTTTTTATTTTAATTTTAATTTTATTTTTAAAAAAAATTATTATATTTTAAATATAAGATTACTGAAATTAATTTTTTTACTAAATAAGCGTGCCCCTTTTTTAAAAAAAAATGTCACGTCAGCTTTAGGGGTCAAACAAATACACTTTAAAGATGTTAAGGGGGTAAATAAACGAAAGTTAAGTTTAAGTGTTAAAGTGAGTTTGGAGGACAAGTTCAGGGGGGAAAAGATGTCTTTTCTCAAAAATATATTATATTATTAACATGGTTTGGTCAAACAAACTACATATAAGAAACTAATATAAAACATAAATTATTGTGGGAGAAATCTCCCCCTAAACAAAACTCTTTTAACGACTATATTGTGGATATTGTTGTTTTATGGTATGAGAAGAGAAGTCTTCTATTTATAAAGGTCTAAAACTTTTCCTCCACCAAATAAATTAGCCAAATATGAAAGAGTTTTATATTTTTCTTTAAGGAAAGTAAAAGTAAATAAGAAAAACTTGATAAGAAAATCAGAGCAAAATCCTAATAATTTCTTCCTCGACCACAACTAGGGCCAGAACCTTTGTCATGCCTGGATTGGTGAAAATTTACGGCATTCACTTTAGGGAATAAAGCAGTACCTGTAGGTCCACTTTTATGATTGTTCATCAAAAGATCATTATGTTGTTCAGCAACAAAGAGATACGAAATTAATTCATAATATTTTTTAAACCCCATATCTTGGTATTGCTGCCACAAGAGCATACTCGAGGCAAAGAAGGTGAAGAATGTTTTCTCCAACATATCGTGCTCTGTGTATTTTCTCCGCATAAATTTAACTGTAAAATAATTCTAAACATAATCTTAAATAGGTCCATTCATAACATGCCTGTGGAAGAAAGACTATCTTCAAAATGTCATATCTATCTTTAGATTATTCCATAGCATAAGAGGATCTTTAACAGTGAGATATTTCATTGTTAAGCCCTCATCGAGGTGATCACGGCCAAATATCATAGCCTTGGCATAGTCTTAATTCAACGCCTGTTTTTTATCTTTGATAGTGTCTGCAGACCCATCACATCCAAATGAATTTCAACATCAGGTGTCCAAGTGTCCAAGATAAGTAGATTTTACTCGATATACCTAGGACAACATATTAATGTTTAAATAAATTTGACATTATTTAAAAAAAAAAAAAAAA
>NC_061119.1:169865861-169886113 GCF_002878395.1 Capsicum annuum
AAGACCCCACACTTAGTGGGAACACCTTGTGTAATTTCCTGAAAAATGTCTAGGCTTGAATTATTTGCATCTAAAGGTGATGAATGAGTATTTTTTTCAACTTTACTGATGGTATAAAACAAATTGTACAACAATTAACAGACTCTAACCAGTTACAGCCATCAACTATTATAGGGAATTGCTATAGAGGAATCAGGAAATATAGAGAGAGCAAGTTCAAATCTGTCTCATCCTTCACCCTTCTGCTTTCTCTCACACTGATGGTTGAACCACGAAAATGCAGCAGACAACATAGAACTGGCCTCAGGCGCACAGCTGTAACAGGGCAAACTTGAGAGGAAATCTTTTGCGTATAAGGATACATAATCTTGTTAGTGTCAGAGCGGTGCCATGGAAAATGAGTGCCTGATAAGTATCTGTAGCAGCTTTTAAGTCGTTGGAATCAGTATCGCCAAATAACTTCATGCTTTACAAATACCGGATGAGCTCAACAGCGAACTTTCCCTTGCTAGTTGAGCTTATTTCTCCAATCTGCATAGGAGATTCATAGTAGCAGATACAGAAATCTCATTTCACATTAATAATTCTCTATAAGATGTAAGACTGATCATAAGAAAAATGAGCTACCGATGATTTGACTGTATATGTTAGTTTTCGCGACAAGTACTTCTCACAACATAAACCCCCACACCTCCAAAATCACTTAACATACCATCCCCATTCCCCAGCATTCAATGTTCATTAAACCTTTTATTAATACTAAAAATATCATAGCAACCAAACCTAGCAGGAAAAGAAAGTCATGTCATCAAATAAGCTAAGGATTTGCCAAATTTCCAAAGCATGCCACTCAGCTATAGAACCGACTCCGGGAGTGTTGATAGAGGCTCAATGAAAATGAGAATTCTTCAACTAAACCTAAATACTATCCCGAGTAAAAGTTGTCTAACAACAAGAAGTTTAATCCCAAACTAATTGGGGTCCGCTATAAGAACCAACAATGTTGCTCTATTAGACCCATTGAAGATTTATAGGTTAGCGGGCAAGACTAAAAGACTACTTGCCAACTAAACCTTAACCACTAAACCTTAACCACTAATTCGTATAACCTATATGGATCTTTTTCTTCTACTCTTCTATAGTGTGCACCAAGTCTACATGGATTCCAAGAAGATATAGGTCTTTTGGGATAATTCATTTTATTTGCTTTTATGTCAATCCATTATGGAAGATGGTAGCCTTCATAATTTAAAAAAAAAAAAAAAAAAAGAAATTGTCTACCCCGTCCCTTTAACACCTTCCATTACCTGGGTTTCACACCGACACATTGATGTGGTCGGATATCGACATAGAACATGATTAATCTCAAGTGATTTTTTCTCATTTTATCCTCTGCAAGCTGCTGAACCTTCAGCCGAATGTGATAATTCTTGTCTAATCTTGTATCATCACACATCCATCTTAACATTCACATTTTTGCGACACTCATTTTATAAATATCCCGTGGAAATTCTCTAAATTACATTCGCTCACTGTATAACTTTTTTCTCAAATTCCTTTCTATCTACTAGGCTTTACGGTAGGTTAGATAGAAATTTGGAACGTTTTTTTGGTCCCACTTAGTTGAGTGATAATATTGGAAAAAGATACTTCCCGTTGTTAGGGAAACGGGAGTTTACATTTTAAATGGAGTCCGAAAAAATGGAAATCCAACGTCAGAACTTACAGGAAAAGATAAGTATATGCCCTTTGGTCGGCCAACCAAAGGCGGATCTCGCCTTACATCAGTGGGTTCAAGGGAACCCAATACCTTGTATATGTATTAAGAAATATTCAAATATCTATACATATTTGATTTTGAACCTAGTGTTCATTGTATAATAACTTGAAGTCGTCGTAGGAACCCATATGTTTAAAATCCTGAATCTGCCTCTCCGGCCAACCAGCAAATGAAAAAAAGCATATTTAACTCAATATTGGGCAAGCATTATAAATTCGATAGAAAAAAAATATTGCGTCTATTGGTGATTGGTAATTTATTTGGTGTGTGTGTGTGTGCGCGCGCGATATGGGAGGGGACGTCATTCTGATTCATTCACTTTCACAGCTATGACAGAAATTTATGATAAGTCACTTACTTTAAGTCTACCTTCTCCACTAACTGATATCATGTCTCCAGTCTTAATGGTAGTATTGCTTTTTGTCACAGTGCTCCAATTGACACGAACATCACCATTACTAAAATGCCAGCAAGATGTAAGATAATATCAACTTAAGGAACAAATTATTTGGCCAAATACATCTGTATTGTCGAAACAGTAAAAGCATATAAGAACTGTTATGAAATCAACATTTCTGTTTATGATGGTCGTGTGCGTGCCAGCTTACCGCACCTCAACTATTCCACCGGTTACCTGCTACCTCCCATCAAAATAGATACCAGTAACTCTGATCAAGGCTTAGGCAGATGGAAAAATATCACCTGGTATTTTTTTCTTTTGCTAAAATTCGAACCTGAGACCTCATGGTTCTCCTCTCACTTAATTGACCACTAGACAACACCCTTCGGTACAAATCAACATATTATCCACATCGTTAGTGGTTTAATCATTTTTTGAGACTACAGCAGCAAACAATCTCCATGAATCACCCCCCTCCCTTGCTCTTCTCCCCAATCCATTCACCCCAACCCCAACCCGGGCCTAGACATGGCATACGAATTGCAACTGTGTAAAGGCATGGACCCCTTTGTAGATTTGTGTGAGAAAAATCAAAACCTACAATAACAATCATCCCCAAACAAGTGACAACCACACAGGAAACTAAAACCCTTTTACTTGTAGTGTCGGTCCAGTACTGGTTTCTCTTTTTTCTCTTCTGATAAACTACTGGATCTTCTTTTCTATTCAATTTCTTTTTTAGGAAGTGACTAACAAATAACATCCTTCAAGATGTTATGTATTCACCTGATCTTCTAAAAATCAAAACCTACAATAACAATCATCCCCAAACAAGTGACCTCCACACATGAAACTAAACCCTTTTACTTGTAGTGTTGGTTCAGTACTAGTTTCTCTTCTTTTTTTTTTCTGATAAACTACTGGATCTTCTTTTCTTTTCGATTTCTTTTTTACGAAGTGACTAACAAATAACAACATCACCTCATCTTCTACTAATATAATGCATGAACCAATTTATTTTTTGCTTGTGCATCCTTTCCTCGCACAGAAAGATACTTCTGGAGGCATCGTCCATTTATTTCGCTGCAGAGCGAGCTTCTCCTTCTAGGAGAAAAAAATCCTTTCTAACAGCCAACTCAAGCAGTACATCATAACAAGGGACTCTTTGCCTATGGACATTGTTACTAGCCCTTCAAGAAATTAGGTTTGCTGTTATGAAATAAGGGAGAATGTGTTGCAATGCAGTGAGATTCCCTTCATGCCAATTGTCGTAAACGTTGAACCTAGTAAAGGTAATGGGTTGGGCATCTTTCCAATTACCTTGCTCTTTTGCAGGTGAAAATCAAAATGGAACTCTACTTTAAAGCCTATAGGGTATAGCAAAGACTTGAACAATGTGAGAATCAATGAGAAGCTGAAGAAATTTCATAGAAAGCACCCATTTGAATACCATATATATAATTTCAAGGTTATGCCCTGGGAAGAGCAACTTATCCGCAAATCCTTTATTTTTGGGATAAGGATAACTCATCCGCAAACCTATGACAGTGACTAAAGATAGCATGTGGTGGTTCATAAATCATAAATTGAGACAGAGAGTCATTTTTTTATTCAGTAACAAATAATTAAGGTAAGCATCAGTTATTTAGTCATTCACCATGCCAAGCACACAACAAGCAAAATATTTTGGAAAGAGAAAACATATACAAAGGGGGATTACCTAATCAAACTGGCCATTTTAGTTCGTGAAACTTTGAATCCTGCACTAGCCACGGCATCAAGTCTCAATGATGCCTCAATGGATTTTAAGGTCTTTGTCCTGGAAAGAGTAACAAAAGTGAATTCGTAAATCAAAATGTGGTGCGCGTGCACAGGGTATGTGTGTTTGGGGGGGGGTGGGGGGGGGGGGCGCCCAAAAGGAACTATAACTACAGCATTTTCAACCTTGGTGGTTCATATTCAAGGGAAAGCAATGGAATCTTCTTGCAAGAGACAGAAACATTTCCAACCTACAAAGAAAATATTAAGTGGAAACCCTTATAACTTGATCACGCCAGTCCAAATCTTTAAAAACTAAACTGTTCACTTCTTTGCGATCTCTGTATACAATTATTTACGACAAAAAATTGTCCAATTCAATGTAATATCAAGTGATAATAGTGGAAGGTGAGTACAGTATTATTCACAAATAACAAAGCAAAAAATTCACTCATCGGCTGGTAGAAGCAAGTGGAGAAAAGTAGGGACACGGAGTTATGATGGAAAAATTACATAGATGTATAAAGGAGGCAAGTTAATTTTTTTTTTAAATTTGGTCTGGAACATTTTTGGAAATTCAGACAAAGGTCCTGAAATACAAAAAGACTTGTCGAAAATTTTTCACATAATTTTTCACATAATACCAAACACAACCATGGTTTGTGTAAGATACCAAAGCAATCAAACATCTCGCAGAAAAATTTTTCCACCCTATCCACACCCATGAAAAAGAGTATCCAAGTGTGAGTATTTTCCATTGTCAAACCAATTCCAGCTCAGGGAAAATTACAGGTCTAGGGACCAACTACCATATTAATGCAAATGACAAGACAAATGTGCTTCAGAAAGTGGAGACTAAAGTACTATTATGAAGAATCGCGAAGATACTGTAAGTTGAAGCAAAGTGCAAAGAACCAGTTACCTTGTCCACTGCTGATACAAGGAAGTCAGAAAGTTCTGGAACAACAAGAACATGAGCTCCCTTTTCACCCTAAACATCAAAAAGAGATGTTCAGGACAACCCAATACTTCAAAGAAATGGGAAGTGGAATATCTTACAACAGTTACACAAATACACAAACAAAACAAACATCAAAAAGTATCTAGAGGCTAATTAGTCAGAACGTGAGAAAGAAAGTATAAAATATAATTTCAAAAGAAAAAAGATTCAAAAACATTAAATAATCAGAAGTGAAACTTTAATACTAGTTTGAAATTGTCAATCAACAATCTCCAAAGACGCTCAACCACTGTTCTGTTTTAGGAGTCAGTTTGGTTTTAGAAAGTAGCTACGCAAATATTCTTTATTTTTTTTTTACGACAGTGGCATCCGGGCCAACTTGTACGCCCCTTGACTGTTCCATCAGGTACTTGCCACCTCCCACCAGCATAGATATCGGATAACTTAGTCACCCAAGGTTTAGGCATATAGAAATAGATCACCTAGTGTTTTTCTCTTACCGCTGAAAAAGTTTGAACCATTGGCCTCATGGTTCTCTCCACTTTTGCATAAGCTCTAAGTTACTCGGACTCGGATGTTGTGTTCAATATGGGTGCGGATCTAAAGATCAGATCCTTCATGATCTACATTTTAAGATAAGGGATATGTATCCAGTATAGATACAAGTACGGGGATTCGGCTAAAAATAATTTTTAAATGTCTAAAACTAGAGTTGCAAAACCCAAATTATGAGATATTATGTGGAAACATGAGGAGAAAATATTGATCAAGAGGAGAAATCTTGGAACGTGACCAAACGAAAAAGAGTGACAGAAATTTCTATATACTAGGCATTTCATTTTCACCTTAGCCATTGTTTTGATTACAAAAACCACTGAATCTGTCCGGAATTTCTCCGGCGATTTTGGTCAAAGTGCCCAAAATTGATTGACCAAATCGGGTGCGGATCCCACACCCACGTCTTGTTGACACGGGTGCGCCACCAAAAGTTAAGAGTCCGAGCAACATCGCCTAAGCTAACTTAGTAGTATGTTCTGGGTGCTCAAGGGACATTTCAATAATATATCTTGGATGTAGCTTCATTCATCAAGCTTTGTGCTACTTCTGCATTTTGTTATAGATGTTTGAATCACCACTTCCACATTAAAACAAAGGACTCATTAGGAGATCAATGTCTTGAGCAATGAATTTACTTCATAACCATACACAGCCTCCACGTACAAGTTCTGACTCATCTTTTATGTTACTCCTTCCGTTTGATTTTACTTGGCCCTTCTTGACTTTATACTTCCCTTGAGAAACTATTTATTAGGGGTTTGTTTCATTAGTATTAATTATACTTTAAAAATCTCAATTTTTGAGGAAGTTAACTACTATTATAAATAGAGAGATACACCAATAGTGTACTTCGGTAGTAATTACATCAAAAGTGGAGAGGGACAGCCAAAGAAAGAGATCTATCACCTATCTCCTCAAAAACTATCTAAAAATAGGGTAATGTCCCCCTGATCCTTCCGTACAGTATGGATACACCCAGTGTCCACGGAAGCGTAATGCGGAAAAAAGCGACAAGGCTTCGCATAATGCATTATGCGATGTGTGATGCGACCGCATCACTGAAGTGAAGCATAATTTAATAGAAAAAATACCTATCAGAGCATTCAAACAGCAAGTTATAACTGAAAAGACCACAACAACTATATAATCAACAATAAAGACACTATATATAAGCAAAAGTTTAAATGAAACACCAAGATCACTGAAACGCCTATTGCAAGAAACAAAACAGTTCAATAAAGCAAAACAAACCAAAAAAGAAAGAAAAATCAAATCTAAATTAATAATGTTTCAATCCAAAGCTCTTCTAGTTCATTAAGATTGTCCAAATCTTCTATTCCTTCAGTATCACCATAATGCTCATCATCTTCAACTTCTTCATCCCCTGTTGAAGTAGCAACTTCTTTTTCCTCATTGTATAAGCTTGAAGTACTACCCCTTAAACCACAACGACGCTCATCAACTCCACTTGCCTCAGCAATAACACCCCAAGTGAAATCAGTATCTCCATCAAAAATTGATGCATCTTCAGCATTCTCAATTTCAGTTAGCCATTCATTAGCATCATCAAATTCTCTGAGCTATAATTGGATCAAATCCATTGTGAGCGTTGCAACAACACCTCAATGTTCTGTTGTACTTTATGAACACCAAATCACTGAGGTGCTTTAGAGTTAGTCTATTTCTCTTTTTGGTATCGCTCTGCAAATAAATATTGGCAAGTATAAAGTCATGCAATTTGAGATATAATATACTTATCTCAATATAATAAAGCTTTCTTTAACTCTTACGTGTTCGAACACGCTCCAATTTCTTTCAAACCCAGATACGCTACAAGTTAGATCCAAAATTATGATGGCAAACTTTTGTAACTCGGGAGTTTCTGAACCATAAAGCCTCCACCATTCAACTATTAAAGTAAAGTAATTATTCAAAATTAGCAACTATAAAGAAATAATTTGATGTTTTAATTTAATAGAAACATAGGAGTCATTCACTTGGTTTCTTGTCTCTTTATCTTATGGCGGTTGGTATTCCAAAAAGTCCCCCCCGCATTTTGATAAGTACTAATCTGATTGATTATTTTATCTTACTTATCTTCATTACCAACCATCTTTGCAATGCACGTATGGAATCCGATCATCAAACTCTTATACAGTAAATCATCCTTAAAATTATAATAGTGTGATGGGTTCAAAATATTACCAATTGCATGCAACAGTTTGTAGAGTTGATTACTCCACCTTTTATCAATGATCTCAAAAACCTTTACATATTTATGCTCCTCATTAAAAATATTTTTAATAGCCTCCTTAGCCTTACTCATCGCTTCGTAAATGTAACCCATTGATGGTTTTACCTCACCATCTACCAAACATTAAACTGTAACCAAGGGACCACATGCTTTAAAAGCATAAGCAACATTGTTCCAAAAGTGGAATAACAGCATTACTCATGCAGCTTCTTTTCCTCACACTTCTTTTGCAAATTTACTATTATTCCATTCTTCTCAAATGAACATAGATCTCAAATTTGAATTTTGCTTCAACATCCTCTGCAAGGTCAAGAGTGCAGTAGAAATCTATTCTTGCCAGGTTTTACCAAGTTTCTGTGATTAGTGAATCTTCTCATCATATTCGACAACAAAGGCCTTTGAACAATGTAAGAATACACCTTAACCGCCTTGGTGAAAACACCTTGAAAGGGTCTTTGCTTGAAAATATCACCGAATATCAAATTCACACAATGAGTTGCACATAGAGTCCAATATATATGCGCGGGAACACTCCCACTATCATAGAACCTGCCTTAATATTTTCAATTGCATTATCTGTAACCATGTGAACAATATTTTCTAGTCCAATCTTCTCTATGGTACTTTTAAACAAAGAGAACATTTTGATGGAATCAGTGGACGAGTCTCTGGCATCAATTGACTCAAGAAATACCTCTCAGAGAATTCACCAACACATTTATGATATTTTTTCGATTCTTGTTGTCCACGTATCCATCATAATGGAACATCCGAACTTGTTCCATTCTACCAGATGCTCCTCCATAATTTTTTGTCTCTTCCACTTCTTTATTTAGATAAGTGCCACTAACCTAATGATAAGTGAGTGGCTTCATCCTTAGACCATATTGGCCTATGGCCTCGATCATGTCTGCAATAGTGTCATACCTGACAGAATTGAAGGGCAGCGCTGCATCATACAACCCCCGTGAAAAGGCCGTAACAACACGATCCCTCAAAATTCCCTTGTCCACAGCTTGCAAATTCTTACCACTTTTTCCTGAATAAGTATTTATTAGACCTTTCATACAGGTTGATCCATAACATGAAGAGACTGATGCATTTTGTGATTTTGAAGAAAGTGACAAATTAACATTCTCCTTCATCCATTTCATCATCATCATCAAAATTAGTAACTTATGGTGGAGATAACATTCGACGTTTTAGGTCCTTTTTTCGCTCAACTTACTCTTTAATTTCTTTTCTCACAGCATCCGAACACTTCTTACCGGTGTTCTTTGATGCGCTCGCATCAGCGCATAATGCGTCGATGTGAGGCTATGACGCTTCGAGTTATTGATGCGATGCAATCTGACTGAATCGGGCGCGTAACCCTCTGTTATATGATGCGACTCGATGCGCTCGCATCTTGTTGTTTTTATTTGTAGGGCTATTTTTAAATTAAAAAAAGGTCGGGTTAATTTTTAAAGTTAGAAAGAAATGCGACATCACTAGTACGATTTTTTAGGGTTAGTGATATCACTGAAGCAGCAACAGCGACTTCTCTTCTTAATTGAAGCTGCGGCATTACTACTACTCCTGTTGTGTTTTGTTGCTGCTCTGTTAAGGTAATTTTTCTTCTTCTTCTTTCTTTGTTTTGCTGCTTTGTTTCTGTTCTTTTTTTTCTTGTTTTTCACTTATGCTCTTCTTCTTCTTCTTTAGTGTTTTACTCTGTTTTTTTAACTGATACTCTGTTTTTCTGTGTTTTTTGCGACTTGACATTTAATGGCGGAGCTTTTCACCACATCTTATTGGTAATTGTAGTGATGTGTAGCAATGTAAGAAGTGTTCTGATACTGTGAGAAAAGAAATTAAAGAGTATGTTGAGCGAAAAAATAACCTAAAACATCAAATGTGATCTCCACTACAATTTACTAATCTTGATGATGATGATGAAATGGAGGAAGGAGAAGTTGTTGATTTGTAACTTCCTTTAAAATCACAAAAACAATCACAAAATACATCAGTCTCTTCAAGTTATGTATCAACCGATACGAAAGGTCCAATAGATATCACTTTCTGTTGAAGCCGGGAAATGATTCAGGGAAAAGTGGTAAGAATTTAAAGGCTGTGGTCAAGGGAATTTTGAGGGATCATTTTGTTGAGGCCTTTTCACGGTGGTTGTATGATGCAGGCTGCCCTTCAATTGTGTCAATTACAATACTTTTGCAAACATGATCGAGGCCATATGCCAATATGGTCTGGGGATGAAGCCACCCACTTATCATGAGGTTAGTGTCACTTGTCTAAATAAAGAAGTGGGACGAGACACAAAAAATTGTGGAGGAACATCGGGTGGAATGGAACAAGTTCGGCTGTTCCATTACGATGGATAGTGGACAGACAACAAGAGCCGGAAAAATGATCATAGATGTGTTGGTGAATTCTCCAAGAGGAAGCTTATTTCTTGAGTCAATTGATGCCAATGACTCGTCCATTGATTCCATCAAAATGTTCTTTTTGTTTAAGAGTACCATAGAGAAGATTGAACTAGAGGATGTTGTTTAAGTAGTTAAAGATAATGCAACTGAAAATGTTAAGGCATGATAATGGGAGTGTTCCCGCACATATATTGGACCCCATGTGCAGCCTATTGCGTGAATTTGATATTCGGGGATATTTTCAAACAGAGACCCTTTCAAGGTTTTTTCACCAAGGCAGTTAAGGTGTATTCTTACATTATTCAAAGGCCTTTGTTGTTGAATATGATGAGAAGATTCACTAATCAAAGAAACTTGGTGAAACCTGGCAAGAATAGATTTGCTACTGCTTTTTTGACCTTGCAGAGGATGTTGAAGCAATGTCAAATTTGATAACCATGTTCATTTTAGAAGAATGGAATAATAGTAAATTTGCAAAAGAATTTTTAGGAAAAGAAGTTGCACGAATAATGTTTTTATTCCACTTTTGGAACAATGTTGCTTGTGCTTTTAAAGCATGTGGTCCCTTCGTTACAGTTCTTTGTTTGGTGGATAGTGAGGCAAAACCATGAATCGATGAGTAAGGCTAAAGAGGCTATTTAAAAAAAATTTACTAAAGAGCATAAATATGCAAAGATTTTTTAGATCATTGATAAAAGATGGAGTGATCAACTCCACAAACCGTTGCATGCAGCTAGTAATATCTTGAACCCGTCACTCTATTATAATCGTAAGGATGATTTACTGAATAAGAGTTTGATCATGGGATTCCATACGTGCATTGCAAAGATGGAAGGTGATGAAGATATGCAAGATAAAATAACCGCTCAGATTAGTTCTTACCAAAATACTGAGGGACTCTCGCCATATGACAAAGAGACAAAAAGTCACCACGTGAATAACTCCTTCTATGTTTCTATTAACACTTAAAAGTTATTTCTTTATAGTTCATTTACCAATCTAAAAAAAAGGTATTTCTTTATAGTTGAATAGTGGACGCTTTATGGTTCAAAAATTCCAGAGTTACAAAAGTTCACCATCAGAATTTTGGGTCTAACTTGTAGCGCATCTGGGTAGTAACTGAAGTGTGTTCGAACACGTAAGAGTTAAAGAAAAGCTTTAGTATATTGAGACAAGTATATTATATCTCACTTTGTACTTGCCAATATTTATTTACAGATCCATACCAAAAAAAGGAATAGACTAACTTTAAAGCGCCTCAGTGACTTGGTGTTCATAAAGTACAACAAAACATTGAGGCGTCGTTACAAAGCTCGCAAGGATTTGATCCAATTAGCTTGGACAACATTGATGATGCCAATGAATGGCTAACTGAAATCGAGAATGCTGAAGATGAATCAATTATTGATGGAGATACTGATTTCACTTGGGGTGTTGTTGCCAAGGCAAGTGGAGTTGATAAGGGTCGCGATGGTTTAAAGAGTAGTACTGCAAGCTTATAATATAAAGGGAAAAAAGTTGCTACTTCAACAGGAGATGAGGAAGTTGAAGATGATGAGCATTATGGTGATACTGAAGGAATAGAAGATTTGGACTATCTTAATGAACTAGAAGAGTTTTAGATTGAAACATTATTAATTTAGATTTAATTCTTCTTTTTTTTGGTTTGTTTTACTTTGTTGAATTGTTTTGTTTCTTGCAATACGTTTTCAGTGGTCTTGGTGTTTCATTTAAACTTTTGCTTATATATGTTGTCTTTAATGTTGATTATATAGTTGTTGTGGTCTTTTCAGTTATAACTTACTATTTGATTAGGTTTTTTTCCAATTAAATTGTGCTTCACTTCAGTGATGCGGTCGCCTCGCATCACACATCACATAATATGTGATGTGAAGCCTTGTCGCGAAGCCTCGTTGCTTTTTTCCACATCACGCTTCCCTAAACACTGCTTCTTACATTGTTGCACATCACTACAATTACCAATAAGATGTTTATGGCAAAAAGCTCCGCCATTAAACGTCAAGCCACAAAAAATACATGTAACTTTGTTCCTATTGGTCTCCATTGCCGTTTTACCATATCTTTAAGCCGGATCAGACATTTAGAATTGCAGTAAATAAAGCATAAGAAACAAATCAAACAAAAGTCTCAAAAAAAAAAAAGAAATAGCAGTAGAAAATAGAGGGAAAAAAATTAAGGAAAACAAAGAAAAAGAACAAGGAAGAAGAAGGAGAAAAATAGAGCATCAGAAAAAAAAAAAAAAGAGCAAAACAATAAAGAAGGAGGAGGAAGAGCAAAAGTGAAAAAAAGAAAAAAAAAAGAACAGAAACAAAGCAGCAAAACAAAGAAGGAAGAAGAAAAATTAACTTAATAGAGCAAGAGCAGTAGCGATGTCGCAACGTCAATGAAGAAGAAGAGAAGTCATAGTTGTTGCTTCAGTGATGTCGCTAACCCTAAAAATTCATACTATTGATGTCGCATCTCTTTCTAACTTCAAAAATTAACCCGACTATTTTTTTCTAATTTAAAAACAAACCTACAAAAAACAACAAAATGCGAGCACATTGGGTCACATCTTGCTTCGGGTCGCATCATGCAACAGAGGGTTATGCACCCAATTCAGTCAGATTGCATCACATCAATGACTCAAAGCATCACAGCCTCGCATCACATCGGCGCATTATGCACTGAATACACCAAAAGTAAAAGGTCACTAAATAGTTCATTTTTATTCTTTGGAAGGGAATGCTCTTGTTCTCAAAACATCTCTGATTTCTCTCCCTCCATGTTGTCCACCAAATGCAGGCAGGGACAACCTTCCATCTCTCCTTGTGTCCTGACTCCTAACTGGTTTCCATCTCTATTCCAACGCGCTAGAACTTCTACAGTATTCCTTGGCATGGTCCATCTACTACCCCTCAGGTTAATGAACCACTACTATAGTTCCTCAGTCACTTCCATAGTTCCTCAGTCACTTTTCAATGCAAAAGAAAGATGGTTTATCGTCTTTTTTAGATTCACCAAAAAAAGAACATTTGGAGTTATGAGGTACCATCCCTGTCCAGTACATCTTCCAAGGACACTAATATTGCTTTATATAGTTATTAAATGATAAGTTTAACAAAGGGCAACCCGAGTACTAAAGCTCCCGCTATGTGCGGAGTCCTACGAAGGGTCAGACCATAAGATTCTATTTCTATTGTACGCAGCCTTACCTTGCATTTCTGCTAGAGGTTGTTTCCACGGCTTGAACCCGTGACCTCCGGATCAAATGACAACAATTTTACCAGTTACTCCAAGGCTCCACTTCTTATTAACTATTAATTATAAGTTTATTATTAGAACAACAACATACCAGTGTATTCATACAAAGTGAGGTCTGAGAAGGATAAAGTGTACGCAGTCCATACCATTACCTCAGATGAACTAGAGAGGTTGTTTCCGATGAACCCCCAGCTCAGGACAGATAACATTATAACCACAACAAAACATAAAAATAAACAATAAAATTGGATAACACACCACTACATAATAAAAGAAATAAGCTATCAACAGAGTAATACTATAAACTATCTATTCGAGATCACAAACATCCTCAAAACACCACGCACATAAAACTATACGAAACTATATGCACAGATACAAACAACGTACTCCTCCCTATTACTATGGACGCACTCCTACCCACTAACCATCTACCCTAATTCGCATCCTCCACACCTTTCAATCAAGGGTCATGTCCTCCGTAAGCTGTAATCACTCCATGTCATGCCTAATCACCTAAGCCTACCTCTACCCCACCTAAAACCATCCATAGCTAGCCTCTCACACCTCCATACCGGAGGATCCATGCCCTTCCTCATCACATGCCCAAACCATCGCAACCTCACTCCCCGCATCTTGTCTTCCGCCGAAGTCACTCCCACCTTCTCACGAATAACCTCATTTCTAATCTTATCTCTCCTACTAAGTCCACACATCCATCTCAACAGCCTCATCTCCATCACCTTCAACTTTTAGATGTGGGAGTTCTTAACTGGCCAACACTCTGCTCCATACAACATAGCCAGTCGGACTGCCACTCTGTAGAGCTTACCTTTAAACTTAGGAGACACATTTTATCACACAAGACTCCTAAAGCGAGCCTCCACTTCAACCACTCTGCACCAATACGGGTCAAGTTAAATGGAACAGAGGGACTACATAATAACTAAACTACATAAGAGGTGGATCCTCTCTTAGTGTGATGTCACAAGTCTCTCCCCAAGGGTTAAAATATCCCTCTGCTTTGAAAAATTAGCTAAATACACCCTTCGTCATACTTTGGGGCCAAATTTACCCTCGTCGTCATTTTGGGGCCAAATTTACCTCGTTGTCATTTTGGGGCCAAATTTACCCTTCTATTTTGAAAAATTGGCTAAATATTCCCTTCGTCATACTTTGAGGCTTAATTTACACTCGATTTCATACTTTGGGGGCATATTTAAAAACCCAAATCAACGTTAAATTGCCACTTTTAAAAATAAATCACACCCTAATCTAATTCTCCCGATCTGAACCACAAAAAATACACAAACAAATATACCCCTCTCTCAGTTCTGTTGGTCGAATTTTTCCAACGAACAAAAATATTTTTCTTTCAACGTGCAATACTGGTAGTTTGTTTACAATTGAAGAAAATGTAAAACGAAATAATATAATGTAGAAGCATGGAACTACAAAAAATGTCTATTACAAATTCTGCTCTTGTTCGATTATGTTCAAATTTTAAAATTTGATATGTAATTCCATGTGTAACTAGATTCTAGAATGAGTGAGTAAATTTTCTGAGCAAACGACTTGATGAAAAAATTGTATAGATCTAAATTGCATATAAAGATATATGAATGAAGAGACGTCACGATTGGCACATAGGAAGAACCCTCAACTCAATCATCCAGAGAAATATCCAATGGGCCTAATCTATTGCATCTGATCATCAAGTGTCATTTTTCATGAGCTCTGCACTGATGCAGATTCATAATTCAGAGAGGGATATATTTCTTTGTGTTTGCACTAATGCAGATCAAATTTTCATGAGCTACGTACTATAAATATCCAGTGGCTTAATCTCGTTGGAAAAATTTGCCCAACAAAACTGAAGGGAGTATCTTTATTTGTGCCTTTTTTGTGGCTCGAGTCAGATGGACGGGTTACATTAAGTTGTATTTTATTTTTAAAAAGTGGGGCATTTAACGTTGATCGAGCTTTGCTATTGAGAAAGGGTACATATGAAAAGTTTCTTAATAATGAGGGTAAATTTGATCCCAAAGTATCACATCAAGGGTAAATTTGACCCCAAAGTATGATGAAGAGTATATTTAGCCAATTATTCAAAGTAGAGGGGTAAATTTGGCCCTTAAGTATGAAGAGGGTAAATTTGATCCCAAAGTATGACGAAGGGTATATTTAGCCAATTTTCAAAGTAGAGGGGTAAATATGACCCTTAATGATGAAATCAACTTGGTGCTAGCAAAACTTGCAAAAGAGAGAGAAAACCTCCCAAAAAATAAAGAAAGAAGATACCTGCAAGAGAATATCTCCCAGCTTATTCCTTACAATTCCTGTACCAAGGATTGCACCAAGGAAATCACCATGAGAACAAGGTTGAAATGAAAAATTCCCTGAAATACTGGAAAAAGGATCCTTTTTCACACTGATAAAGAGGAATTTGTGATTGTTTGATTTAAACAGCATATATAACTGAACAAATGACCGGAGGACCTACCTCAAAGCTGCAACATTGTCTGGATCACTTGTTAATGCCTCTGGGTGTCCAACTGAGAGCCGGCATCTTTCGGCCTATGTAAGGAGACAGTAAATATAAACTCAAGCAGCTTTATTGCTCAAACAAGTTTTATAGAACAAACTGAGCCCAACCTCTGGGTATCCTCCTTGTGCCACTACTTTTAGGTCAGCTAACTTTTCTAAGACTAGCATTGACTCTTTTAAGACAGGTGGAGTCAGAAAATCAGTATGTGAAACTTCTCGTCTTAATGATGCCCGTTTCGCCTGAGAAGTACATAAGTGATGATAAGTTTAGATTAAGACTTAGGAAAATAATTTGGCTCTATTTCTGCAACAGGGGCCAAAGAGGAAAAAAACAGACAAGACTTTTCAAATGCTAATTGAGAGGAAAGTGATCGGTCTGGTAGATGTATATGTACCAGTTCAATGATACATTTCACATCTTCAATGGTGTTCTTGTTTCCCACTCCTTTCAGTAAAATATCAGCATCACCCTTAATAGCCTGTGGTAGGCTGCATATTCCAAAAGCTGTTTTGAAACAGGTCCAATAACATGTGGGTCATCAGCTATTAAAGTTCATAAATAAAAGTAGAATGTTTAGGTCGATAGATATTCCCAAGGACTTTTCTGATCCTGCACAACTTACTCAACTTACTCTGATGCAAGAAATCAGCAAATTTATCCAAATAGCCCTTAAACTATTACACATTGTTTCATGTGATCTTTATGAGGAAGTTGAGGCAGATAAATATATGGCTAAAAGAAAAGGTGACCAAAATAGGAAAAAAAAAAAAGGTTGCCCGGTGCATTAAGCTCCCGCTGATCCGGGGAAGGGCTCGACCACAAGGATATATTGTACGCAGCCTCACCTTACATTTCTACAAGGAGCTGTTTGTAAGGCTTGAACCCATGGCCTCCTGGTCACATGGAGGCAACTTTACCAGTTACTCCAAGGCTCCCCTTCAAAATGTGATCAAAATAGTACTTAATATTTCCACTTTGTAGTATTTGGTAATTATAATTTCAAGGTGACTCAAATTTTCCTTATACTAGTCAGCAAGTGACTGAATTGGCCCAACCAGTAACACGCCCAAAGAGCTTTCAGCGTATTGATCTTGTGAAATAAATATGAACGGCCAAACAACATGTGGTTGTTCGTAAAATGCAACTGTTTCGTTCTAACCTTGATTATACCTCAGGCACCTGTCATCTTGTGGAACTACAAGTTAGAGACTAGGTGCTATTCAGAACAAATCAGCACCATGGCATGCACAGTTCAGTTCTGCAGAAATCAATCGAGCGTTCACCTTTGCACAGGTAGCTTGCACTGAAATTTCAGCGTTTCAACAAAAGGTATAATTGATGAGGACAGCTAATAGGAAGATTGAATCTGATGGTCTTCGCTGACACTACACTTGTTGATATGTTCTAATAATGGATAATTTCGAAAGTGCATGGCAACTGTTGATAAAATGCCTCAGCATGATGCTGTAGCTTGGAATATAGATATTTTGGACTTCTTGAAATGAAAAGCCAAGTCAAGGCTATTAATTTTTCAAGCATATATGCAATTTCAATTGCATGCTATTAGCAAACAATAGTTTAGAACCGAGGTACGGGTTTCACTTAATCC
This sequence comes from Capsicum annuum, assembly GCF_002878395.1. Lineage (NCBI taxonomy): Eukaryota > Viridiplantae > Streptophyta > Magnoliopsida > Solanales > Solanaceae > Capsicum > Capsicum annuum. The sequence goes on from NC_061119.1 coordinate 169,883,414, forward strand.
ATAGACAGTGGTGAAGCTAGAGGCCAAGGTACAGGTTTGGCCAAACACAGTAACTTTGGTCCAAACTCTGTATTTGTCTTTAAGAAATTCATTTATATATACAAATTATTAATTTAGAACTCAATAAGTTAAAAACGGCTGACGTCAAGCTTCAAATTCTGTTCCGCTTTTGTACATAGCAGATACACCACTCAACAAGTAATTACAAGATTTGCTTATGAACCTCGAAGTTTTTGATCATCCAAAATTGCAGAAACAGGCAGAATCTGAAAAAACTTTTGGAAGCATATATTCCGATAAACATGATAAACCATCCCCTATTTTGTTCAGCTCCAGCGAGCAGGGGCTGAGATAGAAGCCCAAATACGTGTTTGGTAAAACTAAGTAGCTTTTGTTCAAACAATAAACTTTGTATTAAATGATTCACCAAATAGGTATGTGATATATATACATATATGATAACCATGCGTCCGATTTAGCTTTCGCTCACCTCCACTAATTCCACGGATACCTCCTATTCCCCACAAGCAATAAGTATCAGGCAACTCAGTCCACCAAAACTATGACAGATGACAAGAAATCAGGGTTTTTGTCTCTACTGGAAGTACAAATATGAAATATTAAAAATCAGTTTTTAGCACTTCACATACCGCCCATAAAATTAAAATTCTGTCTCCGTCGCTGGCAATGATGGTCACTGGTCACTAGTCAGGTATTCACGTTGCACTCAACTATTTCAAATAAAATTACCATACAATTTGACACAAAATCAAAAAAAGTAGACACGCAATAATAAGTAGAAAGAGAAATTTCCACACCTGAGGTGTGCAAAGGTGTTGGGAGGATAAGACTAGTGGGACGAGTAGATAGAAATGAAGGAATTGCTCCTCTCAGAATCGATTGTGCGGCGAAGCCAGTGGCAACCATGGCCGTTACGCGTACTGCGCACATTCGTCTGTGGAACAGCGCTTCCAATTCAATGATTTTGGGTGTCTTGGCTTCGTAGTAAGAAATAAGGCAAAATTTTGATGCTTTACTATGGAAAAATGAGTGCGCTGAAAAAAAAGAAAAAAAGCATTTCGCTCTTCAACTTGTAGGCACAATTTAGTTGTCATTTATTTAAGTGAATTAATATCACCTCAAAGTTGATGCACCATTTTTTAAAGAAAAAAAGCATATTTATTAAAAAAAAAAATGATCTCACTTCTTTTAATTAAAAATGATCTCACTTTTTTTAATTATTATTATTATTATTATTATTATTATTATTATTATTATTATTATTATTATTATTATTATTATTATTATTATATAAAAAATCACTGCATTCTTCTTCAAGAATTCGACATTTGTTACTCCCCTTTCTTTCAACAAGTCCAAATCAGCAACAAAAACAATCACGACTGGAAGTTGAAACCATTCAGCCACAGATAATTCAGCATTCTCAAAATTACATCCAAAATAATCATGATTTGATTCTTGAGGCAAGCTTAGTCTCCAAAACATGTTGTTCATCTCCACATCCCCTGCTGATCCATTATCCATCACTAATTTAGTCTTCTTTTCACTCCCGAAATATGAATGAATTGGCAGCAGCTACTTTAGTCTACCACAAAAATCTTCACATCTTTTAGGTGTTTGCAGGGGTGGTGGGATGACTGAATTTTTCTAACGGACGATGAGAAAGAAAGAAATGGGAGGGGTAGGTGGCATTTTGCAAGTGGGTATGTTGAATTTGCAATGGAAGAGTAAGTAACCTTTAAAATATCATGAGGCTACTAGATCTTGTAGTTGATTTGAAGTGAATCTGAAGTGCTTAAATAGTTAAATTGAAAGATTTTTCATATCTTAAGAAGATTTGGTAGTAGAGAATTTACTGAAATAACGTGGGTAGCTGCAAGTTTGTCTGCATTTTGTATTTGCAGGGAGAATTCTGAACAATAGTGTTTGATGGGTTTGTTTGAGAAATGGTGCCAAAGTTCAACAAGACAAGAAAATATTCAACTTAGCTGGGCATTTTTTGTGACACTTTTTTCACCAACTTTTGCCTCTTAAACTCCATAATGTTATAGTATCAATTGTTAGAATAAGAAATGACATATATTGGTAGTTGGTAGTTGGTACTTGGTACTAACTGCTTGTTAATTAAAAATCTCTGCAAATTTACAGATGAGAGAAAGAAAAATGGAGCGAGGGACGCGGTGTTTGCAGGTGTGGGGTAGGACGGATTTATTTGACGGAGGACAAGAAAGAAAGAACGGCATGGTGAGTGAGTGGGGGCGGTGTTTGCCGGGGTAGGGGTGGAGATGGACGGGTTTGATGGAAGAGGAGGAGGAAGAGTGGGGCAACGGGGAGGGGTGACTGAAAAAGAAAAAAAATGGGGGTGGGAGCTATTTATTTATCTAATATATATATATATAGATTTTGTATTACTCTTTCTCTCTTGGACCTTTTTTTTTCTATCTCTCTTCCTATAGCCCCTGGTAATTTAGTAAACAATCTAGCTCCTAGAGTCTGATCAAATGAGTTCCCACTAATTGTACAATAATAAAAGTAATCATTTAAAAATTCTTTAATTCTTAACCAATGATTAATACTTAGTTGTTCTAAATTTATTAAAGCTCTTTGTTGTAATACTACTAATCCACTATTGGGATTCTGGCCTGTTAGTAGAGTATGTACTTTGTTTACAAAATTGTA
>NC_061119.1:169889113-169900355 GCF_002878395.1 Capsicum annuum
GGATTCTGGCCTGTTAGTAGAGTATGTACTTTGTTTACAAAATTGTATGGATTTGAGCCTAGTTCTACTAATTCTTGAAAGTCTTGTGGGAATATTATCTTATAAGCTTCCCAAAGTGCTTTAGTACTTTCTCCTAGAAATGTTTCTAAATATCTATACATAATTTCTGCATCTGGTTCTTGATTACCTTGTATATGTTGTATGTAGTCTGCTACAATTATATTTTTCCATATGCCTATTACATTATTCCATGCCTGAGGGTCATGAGCCGGTAAATTTAGAATTTTTCTTTTATTACCACCTTCTTGTAATATAATGGGTTCTTCTATTGACATTCTTTTTCCTCTAGGTTTTATGTCTTGTTCTGTTAGAGTGTTTGGGTTTGTTCTAAATACTCTATGTCTTAGTAAATTTTCCGTTGTTAATGGTACGTTTCGCATATCGGTTGTTCTTTGGAAGGGGCATGAGGAACGTGCCGCGCTTTTCATAAATTCCTTTATACTTTCGTCTATACTATAAATCGATTGTGAGTCTTCACTTTTTATTTTATTTTTACGTGTATAACCATAATTATTTGTTCTTAATTCACATTTTATAAAATGCACTTTCATTTCCTCAAGGTCTAAGTTTCCTAATTTACAGCATGTGCATTTAAATACGTCATTGCTATTTATTTCACGTTTGTTACTTTTAGAACTGAATAAGAACCTAGACAAAGAAAAAGAAAAAAACAGTCAAGATAATAACATAGGAGAATTAATAGAACAGCTAAAAAAGATAGAAATAACCCCTCAAAAAGAATTAAAAGAAGCTAAAATAACTAAACCAACTAAGCCAAAAGCATGGACCTTTTTTCAGCATCCCCAAGTAGATAAAAATCAAGTTTTACCAGACAAAGATCAAGTTTTACCCAAAACGATTTAACAAATAATGTGCTATCAAAAATAATAAATAAACCAAGAATGAATTCAAGACAACAGTTAGAAAAGGTAATAGCCGTAGATAAAGAAATACAATTATTCCAACAAAATAAATTAAAACTGTTAAATGCTAAAACATTATATAATGAAGGAATATTTTCAAGAGCACAACTATATAGGCATTATAGAGAAGAACAGATGTGTGTTATCGGAGAAAATAGTTGTAGCATAAATTTAATAAGCTCAGACTCTTTAAAAGAAATTATAAAATTAAACATGAGTCTTATGCACATGGGATTAATAGTAATAGGCATAAAAGGATTAACTAGAAAAAAATTAGAAACTAAAGTATTAATCACAATATATGATAATAGATGGTCAGAGTCAGAAAGATCTATAATAGGAATAACTGAAGTAGACATGACTAATAATGTAAGACTTTTTTATTGTAGTCCAGATTATATGATAAATACCTTAGAATTCGGAAAGTATATTAAAATAGGTGTACAGACTAAAAGATATGAAAAAATGAATAATGAAAATAATTTACTCATATGTGTAGGATTTATAGGAAAACTTCCCACTAATAGTAGTATAAAGTTTAATCCAAAGATAGATGATGTAATGGGAAATACAGGTATTAAATTACTGAAACCCCTAAAAATAAACTCAAAAAAATATGCAGGATTAGAATAGAATTTAAAAAGATCTACTAAGAAAGAAATACTAAAGCCAACCGATCATTTAATGTATATAAACAGTAAAGGAAAAGCTTCAGTAAAATTCACAAACTACCAATATACAAATGAAAAAGAGATTGATGAAGAAATTGAAGAATGTGAAAATACTAATTTTATGAATATAGAAATATTAGAGGAAAGTTTTGAAGTAAATAAAGCTATAATAAAAGCAAAAGCCCTATATGAAATAAATAGCAATAGCGATTTAAATGCACAGGCTGTAAATTAGGAAACTTAGACTTTGAGGAAATGAAAGAGCATTTTATAAAATGTGAATTAAGAACAAATAATTATGGTTATACACTTAAAAATAAAATAAAAAGTGAAGACTCAGAATCAATTTATAGTATAGACGAAAGTATAAAGGAATTTATGGAAAGTGCAGCAAGTTCCTCAAGCCTCTTCCAAAGAACAACCGGTATGCAAAACGTACCATTAACAACAGAAAATTTACCAAGACATAGAGTATTTAGAATAAATCCAAACACTCTGACAGAACAAGACATAAAACCTAGAGGAAAAAGAATGCCAATAGAAGAACCCATTAGATTACAAGAAGGTGGTAATAAAGGAAAAATTCTAAATTTACCAGCTCATGACCCTCAGGCATGGAATAATGTAATAGACAAATGAAAAAATATAGTTGTAGCAGACTACATACAACATACACAGGGTAATCAAGAACCAGATGCAGAAATTATGTATAGATATTTAGAAACATTTCTAGGAGAAAGTACTAATGCACTTTGGGAAGCTTATAAGATAATATTCCCACAAGACTTTCAAGAATTAGTAGAACTAGGCTTAAATCCATACAAATTTGTAAACAAAGTACATACTTTACTAACAGGTCAGGATCTCAATAGTGGATTAGTAGTATTACAACAAAGAGCTTTAATAAATTTAGAACAACTAAGTATTAATCACTGGTCAAGAATTAAAGAATTTTTAAGTGATTATTTTTATTATTGTACAATTAGTGAGAACTCATTTGATCAGACTCTAGGAGCTATATTATTTAATAAATTACTAGGGGCTCTAGGAAGAGAGACAGAAGAAAAATGGTCCAATAGAGAAAGAGTAATACAAAACCCAAACAATCCATGGTCAATAGGACAAAGAATACAACATGTAATGGGTATATTACAAGAAAAATGTACAAATATACATATACATATACAAAAATAATTAAAAAGAAGTGATACAGATTTTTGTAAAAACATATATACTACACAACATTATGACCAAGATTATAAAAATAAAAATATAGAAAGGCATATAAAAAAGACTATCGCCCTAAGAAGAAATATTGTTTAAAAAGATCAACTGCAAAGAAGCCATACCTAGATAAGGATAAACATGTAAGAAAATATAACACCAGTAGAACCTACAAAAATAAATTAGAATGTTTTACCAACGGAAGCATAGAGCACTTAGCAAATACTTGTCCAAGAAGAATCAATAATAAATCTGGGAATGCACAATTAATAGAAGATGTAAATGAAAATTTAATAAATGTAGACAAATATATGTCAGATAATGAAAGTATATACTCTATTAGAAGTATGGAAGTCTTTGAAGAAGAAATAATTAAATCTGATTCTTCAGATTCTAGAAAGGAGGAATTTATAAATGAAATAGAATTAGAAAAGACAAACTCAGATTATTATGATTTAGTAAATTTGATAGAAGAATGTGAACATGAATTTGAGGAAGAAAAATGATTAGACAGTAATCAGTGTTGTTTTTGTAAATAGTTTCCAAGTAAAACAAAAGAGAAAAATGTAGCAAATGTTACAAGGAAAGATGCATAAAATGTGTAGAAAAAACCTTAGAGATCTTAAAAATTCAAAAATTAACAAACAATTTAAGTAATTTTAACAAGAAACAACTTGAACCAATAGTTAAAACACCAGACAATAAAATATTAGAATTAGAAGAAAGACTAAAAATGTTAGAAATGAGAGTTTATAACCTCGAAAAACATAAAGAGGTAATTACAGAGGAAGACTTATTAGAAGTAGAATTATTAAATACATTTGCTGAAAATAATAGAGTTAGACAGAAAAAATCAATGATGATACCATTTGAAGGAATGGTATGTAATGAAGAAAAGAAAATTAGTACAGTCAAAGTTTTAGCAAGAATAAAAATTCAAGACTATGAGTTCGAGACTTTAGCTATAGTTGATTCTGGATGTACAAGGAGCATTTTAAACAGCAGAATTTTACCAGCAAAACTAATTAAAAAATTGCCAAAACCTCAATAATCCATGCAAATGGACGAAACATATAATACCTATACAGACTATATACCAAAACCAAAAATAAGTTTTATTAATACTTGTGAAAAATTCTACCAACCATCATATACACTTAGTGAAATACTAATTAGAGATTTAAACATAAAAGCAGACTTTGTGTTAGGATTAGATTTTATGGTACAAAATAATGGAGGATGTTTAGTTACAAAAAATTGGGTAATATTCGCCAGTAATATCACTCACTCACCAGTACAGACACAACCTACTTTAACTAAATATCGTTTTCTTAAGGATAAGCCAGATGGAAACTTAGATGACCAAATAAAACCCGAAATACCACTAGAATGTCATAAAGGAGAAAATTGTACGTTTAATGATAATAAAAAGGCAACAATGTATGAAGAATTACAAGATTTATTAGTAGTAGAAGAAATAGAAAAAGACTATACTTTAATAGAAATGGATACAAAATTATACAATTTTAAGAAAAGTATACAACAGATAGGAGTAATAAAAGATCAAAAAGACTTAGAGAAAATAATAAAAATCCTAGATAAGCTAGAGATAATAAAAAAAAAAACCCTGCAACATTGGGACTCCAATCAAATTACCTGCAAATTAGAAATAATTAATCCAGAATATATTATAGAAACAACATCTATAGAAGCTACAAATGAAGACCTTAAAGACTTTGAAATACAAATAAAAGAGCAACTAGAATTAAGAATAATTAGAAGATCTACATCGAGACATAGGTCAGCAGCTTTCATAGTAAGAAATCATAGTGAAATAATAAGAGAAAAAGCTAGAATGATAATAAATTCTAAAAGACTAAATGATAATATTGTAATGGATGGATATAAGTTACTAGACAAAACAGAGTTAATAAATAGAATACAAGAAAGAAAAGTATTTAGTAAATTTGATTGTAAATTTGGATATTGGCAGATTAAAATGCATGAAGATAGTATCAAATGGACAGCTTTCACATGTTCAGAAGGACATTTTGAATGGCTGGTCATGCCGTTCGGATTAAAGACGGCTTCTTCAATATATATATATATATATTCTTTAGTATATATATAATATAAGATATCGTAGATTATATAGTTAGTATAATGCTATAGACAGATAAATATAATAAGCAAATTATTATAATAGGTTATTAAAGAGGGTAAGTAATTTTAAGTTATTAAAGCAGAGTTATCGCGGTTGTGTTTTAATATGGTGTAAAGTCCTACTCAGTACTCCCTCCTTCGTTGTCCTTAGTTCAGTGTAAGATTCAAAGTCATAAATATTCGAGTACATTTTCTCCCAAAATAGATTATTTTTGCATTTTTTGTTTTTTTTTGATTTCTTTTATATCCTGTTCATCTTTTTCTCTTCAGTTTTAGGTATTTTAACAATATCTTCTTTAATCACACCCCGGGAGAATAACAACAGTCTTTTTTAATCTTCTTCAGACTTTCCAAGTCCCTAGGAATTTATAGATTAATCCATCGTTGTTGCTAAAACACTGAGAGAATAACCATATACTGAGGATATTTTTATAAGTAATTTATAATTTTTACAAGATCAGAAAACTGGCGGTAAACCGCCGGCGATCCAAATTTTAATAAAACACATGTGAAAGAAAATATAAACTTGATTAATTCAAACATAATTAATTATGTTTTACAATCAAATTGGAGGTTTTAAATCCGTTTCAATGGTCTTTTTTCTTTGAAAAGTTGGAGGAGCCGTCTTTAAACCGAACGGCATGACCATCCATTCAAAATGTCCTTCTGGACATGTGAAAGCTGTCCATTCAATACTATCTTCATGCATTTTAATCTGATAATATCCAGATTTATAATCAAATTTACTAAATACTTTTCTTCCTTGTATTCTATTTATTAATTCTGTTTTTTTTGGTAACTTATATCCATCCATTAAAGTATTATCATTTAGTCTTTTGTAATTTATTACCATTCTAGCTTTTCCTCTTATTATTTCACTATGGTTTCTTACTATGAAAACTGCTGACCTATGTCTCGATATAGATCTTCTAATTATTCCTAATTCTAGTCGCTCTTTTATTTGTATTCCAAAGTCTTTAAGGTCTTCATTTGTAGCTTCTATAGATACTGTTTTTATAGTATATTCTGGATTAATTATTTCTAATTTGCAGGTAATTTGATTGGAGTTCCAATGTTGCAGGGGTTTTTCTCCGATTATCTCTAGCTTATCTAGGATTTGTATTATTTTCTCCAAGTCTTTTTGATCTTTTATTACTCCTATCTGTTGTATACCTTTCTTAAAATTGTATAATTATGTATCCATTTCTATTAAAGTATAGTCTTTTTCTATTTATTTTTTCTAGGTTCTTATTCAATTCTAATAATAACAAAATTATAATATTATTTTGTTTTATGATTAAAGAGTCTGCTTTTCCCTGAGGTTGATGATCTGATAATCTTTCGGGGTTTGGTTAGATCTGTGCTGCTTTTTGTAATATTGCTAGATAAAGTTTATCTTGTAGTATATCATTCATGGGAGTATTATATTTTTTCTTTTATTAATTTCTTTTTGTACCTCTTGTAATACTAGCCTTATTTCAAGATTTCCAAATTACCTTTGTCTTTATTAATTAAAACTTTGAATTTTTTGTCTAATTCTGCTTGTTGGTTCTTTAAGAAATCAAAATTTAATTCTATTTTATCTAACAATTTCTTTTATTTGTTTTGCAGGTCTTCTAATATCTCTAGAGTTTTTAATATTTTTGTATTTTCTTGTTGAGTCTTTTCTCCTAGGTTTACTATAAAATCTATAATGGTATTTAATTGTGGTTTTTCTCCATGTAATGTATGTTCTTCGTTGTTAAAATTACATCTAATAAGAGAATTATCTTTAAAACGTCTGTATTTCTTTTCAGCTGGGATTGTTAGATCTAAATATTCTAGCTTCTTTAAATTATCTATTTTTACACTACTATTCTTTATCCTAACGAGGGTGTATTGTTACTACACTGTTTTCTAGTTGTTTGTATTGTAAAATTTCTATAGTCTATACAATATCTAATACTTTCCAATCTACACTTTAACAAACTTATATGATTTATGCAATTTACTAAATTTATAAAGTCTGAAATAATGATTGCTTCTGGTAATTCTGTAGTTTCTATTATTTCTATTTGATTTATTAGTCTTTGTTTTATTCTTAAAATATCGTTTCTTTGTCTTATTTCTTTATATAAATGATTATATCCTTCTCTTTGTATTTGTCTCGCAAAAGGAAGCATTTTCATGTATTTTTACCCTAAAGGAATAATGACTTGGTCACAACGTCTCTTATAATAACTTATTCTTTTATTATGATTAGATATGTCAATACTATTTCCCTGTAATTCTTAACTTATTTCACTTAAATATTCTTTGAATAATTCTGATTGCGAAGTGTCTATACATGTTAATAAATCTAAATAAATACTTAAAAATATTTCTAGTTCTTCTTTCTCTGCCTTTTGTTTTATTTCTTCGTTTTAAAACCAATATCTTAGTCATATATCGTTAGCAAAAGGATGTCTTTTCATTTATTACTATTTCTAGTCTTAAGATGTTTTATTAAATAATATTCTAATTCGGATATTGTAGTAATTAATTTATCTAAGGTTATAAGGTCTTCTTTTGTAGTATTAAGTCTTTTATATTCTATGTATAAACTATACAAATTATATTCGATTTCTTTTAATGTTTTTTGTATTTTTATGTGGTGTATTCATTAAGTTAAATAAAAAGGATACATATCTCTTAAAATCTTATCTACCCAAAGCTCGTAGTTAATATAAGTTATTTGTTCTCTAACTTCTCTTAATCTATTATCTACTTCTTGTAGTTCAGTCCAAACTTCTTCTCTATATTGTGGAGAAAGTTTAAATAATTTAATACTTAATTGCCTATGTTGTAATAAGACGTTATATAAATTTTTAAGTTATTCCTTTAAATTTCTCTGAGACCAATAATATTCTGAATCTAATATTATTAAATGTTCATAGGGTCTAGGCTTTCTTTTTTGATTTCTTGAAAACATATATAATAAGGTTTCCTAGAATCTTACAGCTCTGATACTAATAAAATAGACAAATGAATATAATATAGATAGATAAATAATAAAATAAAATGGATAAGTAGAGTTAACACAGATAGATAAATAATAATAATAGGACAGATACTAATAACAATATAATAGACAATATAATAAACATATAATGGATAATAATAATAAAATAAAATTAATAATAAATAGTAACTAGTATTTATATATATAAGCAATATAAGTCTAAGTATATCTATATATATGTTAGTAAGTATATATATAAGTAGTGAATATATGTATATTAAGTATAAGTATATATATATATATATGTATATATTATACTATATATGTATTCTATGTATATAATATTAACAAGAATATATATATATTATAATCTTAATAAAATAGACAAGTTATACTACTACTAGTAATAATAAAAAGCAAGAATATATATATATATATATATATATATAATTTCGTAGATTATATAGTTAGTATAATGCTATAGACAGATAAATATAATAAGCAAATTGTTATAACAAGTTATTAAAACAGGTAAGTAATTTTAAGCATAAGTAATTTTAAGTTATTAAAGCAGAGTTATTGCGGTTGTGTTTTAATATGGTGAATTTAATACCTTTATTTCTTATTAAACTTACTACATCATCTATCTTTAGATTAAACTTTATACTACTATTAGTGACAAGTTTTCCTATAAATCCTACACATATAAGTAAATTATTTTCATTATTCATTTCTTCATATCCTTTAGTCTGTTCACCTATTTTAATATGCTTTCCGAATTCTAAGGTATTTATCATATAATCTGAACTATTTATTTAATATATAAAGTTTAAAACTATTCAAACCATAAATTACTGCTAGTGTCTCCGCATCTATGCTATTTAATTTTCCCTTTTCTTTATATTTTCCACTTGAATAATCACAAATTTTTTCATCTTTTTTGTCACTATATTTTTTAGGTTTTGCTTTTAATACTGCTCCCCATCCTTGAAGGCTTTCATCTGTCTCGACTATTAAATAATCCATTTCTAATGGTAACGTTAAGTCTGAAATGTCTTGTATCATGCTTTTAAGTTGTTGGACTAATTTTATGTCTTCAGTATTAAAAGTTTTTTGGCCTGTTAATCCTGTTTTAGAATATAACGGTCCTGCTACTTTACCTAAGTCTTTAATAAAAGTTCTAGCATAATTTAAAAGTCCTAAAAAATTTTGTAAATCTTTAGTCTTGTCTAATTTATCTGTCATTTCAAGTATAAGTATATATATATATGTATATATTATACTATATAGGTATTCTATGTATATAATATTAACAAGAATATATATATTATAATCTTAATAAAATAGACAAGTTATACTACTACTAGTAATAATAAAAAGCAAGGATATATATATATATATATATATATTCTTTAGTATATAATAATATAATATATCGTAGATTATATAGTTAGAATAATGCTACAGATAGATAAATATAACAAGCAAATTATTATAACAAGTTATTAAAGCAGGTAAGCAATTTTAAGTAAGTAAGTAATTTTAAGTTATTAAAGCAGAGTTATCGTGGTTGTACCTCCTTCGTTGTTCTTAGTCCAGTGTAAGAGTCCAAGTCATAAAGATCCGAGTATATTTTCTCCCAAAATAGATTATTTTTGCATTTTTTGTGTGTGTGCGTATACAATATTTAAAAATTATTTTGATTACGTGGCTCCGATGTGGCAGTGATGTGGCGCTGATGTGCACACTCTCCGTTTTGAGAGTGATATTACACCTTTAAGGTTTTATTTAATTTACTATTAAATTATTAAAGGGGGTAAATAATTGTGAGTGAAGTTAAAGGGTTAAAGTAAGTTGAGCGGACAAGTTCAGGGGTTAAATGATGTCTTTTCTTTGAAAAAATATGAGATTAACTAATATACATCGATAGTATAAAATTAGATAATATATGAGATTGAAATATTATTTAAATAAAATTAAGTAATATGAGGTAATTTAAACACCTATGTTTATTCTAACAAAATATTTTTAGGACTATGACCCTATCTATCTATAATCTATATCTATAATATATAATATATTCAAAATATAAAGGGTCTTATAAATATCGTTTGAACTTTTTGCCCTTCATTAAAAGTTTGCTTTAGATAAAATCATCTTTTCACTATTTTTTTCTAATATTTAAAAGTTGAAAATTAATTAAATACATTTATAGTAAAAACTTTCCTAATTAGAAGATATCAGAATTAATGACAACTAATATTTTTTTCATTAGTTTAAGCTAGATCAACTAAATTTGATTTCGAGAAGATTTAATATTGTTTTTTCCCTATATTCCTCAAATAAAATCCTAATTATACATAAACACTAATATATATTACAAAACTTATAATACCCAAAAGGCAAAAACGTGCACACCCAAAAAGGAAAAAATGTACCTTTTTGTTTTAATATTTACTTTTTTTAGTTCCAAATTCAATGGTCCTTTCCTAAAATTTTAATTATACATAAACACTAACAAATTATTTAAAGTCCTTATTTTATCTAAGTAAAAACTCATAATTTTTAACACTCCTAAATCAATTAGAATGTTACCTTATATATGAAAAAATTCTACAATTCTATTTAAGTAATATTTTTATCATACTTTACTACAAAAATACAACCTTTCTTTTGCTTATGCTTTTATTTTTATTTTGAGTTTTATTGATTTTAATTTTAATTCAAGTTGTCTTCTTACATTCATTGTCGTCGTCCTTCTGTCTCTCTTTATTCCTTTTAGTTAATGAATTTAAAGATTCTATATGAATTATGTATAATCAACAATTGACATGTATTGTCCTTTTTTAACAATTCTTGTGTTTCTCTTTCAGTTGCAAATTTTTGATAGAAAAATTGAACGAAACCAACGTGTGTCGGCGAATGAAGTAACAAAAAAAATTAAAGGTTTATCTCACTAAAAAAACCAAGGTATCTATTACTTGTGTGGTGATTCTCTTTTTATTGCTACAAGTTTTATTCTTTTCAAAAGTATTTGATAGTTTTTACGCAAATTTTAAAGGCAACACTATATAGCACTATTATCATAATTATTGTTCTTTTTCTCTTTGAAAGGTTATTCGATTATATTAAAAGTGTGAAGGGCCTTAGAAATGTCGTTTGAACTTTTTGTCCTTCATTAAAAGTCTTTGCTTTAGACAAAATCATATTTTTACTATTTT